>NW_009798451.1:0-15474 GCF_000520075.1 Aphanomyces astaci
ATCAAGCATGTTGTGCACTTCAAGCAACTCGTCCAAGACTTGGAGTCAAGGCGTTTCAAGGTGTAGCAAGACGTCAGGGGGAGAATATAGCGATGTGACAAGTGGGTTAACGGCTTGCCACCACCTTGCCCGCACCCAGCTCCTAAATACCTGGCTCATAACGCACACTAGCTCATGCTTGCCTGGGAACGTTTCTCAAGGGCAAGTATGGCTTAGAATCGCTAGCCAAGTGAACTTCCCCAATGTCTCAACCGCACCCCGCATCCATTGTATACAAAAGTGCATATTAGTGTAGAAGTAGTGAAGTAGACTAAGAAGATTTCATAGTGATGAGGATTAAGTAGATCTTTGTAGATCTTCAGTTAATTCATTGTGCATTTTGCCCTCAACTACACACGCTTCCTCCCGCAGTGCTACACAAGCGGCGGAGCACACTTTCTACGAAGCCCAAGGAATTGAAGTTCTTCACAATGACCGTGGTCGTGCTGTACCTTCGAGGATGTCGAACCCAAGCCCTTCCAATCGGAGACCTATCCCCAATGGGTACAATGCGTGGGCGGCACTGAGCGGCAACCGGCGGGGCGTCACGGCCGCTTGATGCTGAGGGTAGGACAGATATACGTGGCGTACAAACGTAATCACGACCTCGGTGGCCGCCTCCACCTCCGCCTTTGCGTGACTGGTCAGCGTGAAGATCGTGGCAATGTATTCGCGGTACGGCTGTTCAACCGTGGACCACAATGGTTTGTGACGGCCAAAAGGGAATCCCGAGAGATCGGCATACAAGACATTGCGGGTGACGTCGACGGTGTCAGCCAAGACCGACAGCTTCACGAACAGCTGCACGCCAATGGCCCTGGAGATGGCCACGCCACGAAAGATGGCTTCGACAGTCGTGTTGGCGCTGCGGATTGCCTTGAGGTAATCTTCGATGGGAGCGAAGCCCAAGGTATCTATTGTGGCAGTGTCCATACACGCGTCATAGAACTCGGTGAGTTTAGGCAGCTTGGCGTCCACCAACTTTTCGACCAGCTTGTACGCCGCAGCCTCGATCACGGTGTACGTGGCATCGGTAGTACTTTGGTTGGCGTGGAGGGGGGTGTTCGTGTACCACGTCCCGCACGAATAGGAAAAGAAGTCGGTGCATGGGTCCACGGTTTGATCCATGAGGCTGGTCAGCTCTGTCGGAAACTTGGAGATGTTGCCGAAAGCAGACGCGACACCGGCGGACAAGGCAGCCGTAGCGGACACGATAATCTTGACCATCGCTGGCATATTGAAGAATGACCAAGCGACCAAACAAAGTCTTGAATGATGGGCTATCCATCGTAATTTGGGATACGAAGGAGACATTTGAATTCATGCATGAATGACCCTTTCTATGTTGATACGAATGAGACATCTGGTATTTGAATTCATGCACGAATGGCTCTTTCTATATTGATTAATTGAGTTTGGATTATCATTTGTTTAAGACATTCCTCCGCGAGGGCCGATACTAGAACCTCATGGGGAGGGAGTATCGGTTTCTTAGCTCAAAGGTCGTGGGTTCGATCCCCGGCTTCCCCGGATTATTTCCGCAAGGATTTATCCGTCCCTCCCTGGAGAATCCGGATAACAAGGGCTGCGTTCGAAGCACGAGGTATGAAGCGTTGTGCAAAGTACACAGCGAAGTTTACACACCGCACCTGGTCGAGCAGGCGCGTTACAATTGGCGAAGCGGTACAACAACATGTGGTCTCGATTAATTGAGTTTGGATTATCATTATTTTAAGACATTCCTCCGCGAGGGCCGATACTAGAACCACATGTTGTGGAACCTCTTCGCCAATTGTAACGAACGCGCCTGCTCGACCAGGGGCGGTGGGTAATCTTCGGTCTTTACTTCGCTCAACGCTTCATACCTCGTGCTTCGAACACAGCCCTTGTTATCCGGATTCCCCAGGGAGGGAGGGATAAATCCTTGCGGAAATAATCCGGGGACTCTGGGGATCGAACCCACGACCTTTGAGTTATAAAACCGATGCTCTACCTGTACCACTGAGCTATTTTCCCTCCCCGGTATTTTATGATGGACGAGAAAGCTGCACACCGCGACGAATGGCGTTTAGAGTATGAATATGAGTGGCGCATCGAACAACAAAACCGCGAAGACATGCATTTGGAGTGCGAGTACCGCTGGCGCATTGAACAACAAGATCGTCAAGCGAAAGCAGACGAACGATATATAGATTAAAAATAACAAAAACTATTTTTCAAGCTAAACAAATAATAAATCATGGAAAAGTATAAATAAATGAAAAAATACAAAAGTGACATATAGAGTTGTGCTCCTTTTTCGAGACGTAAAATTGCATATATTACGCATAATAGTGATCAAAATAGGGTCAATTCATCCTACTTAGGATAATACAGCTGATTTTTCTTAATATTATTCAGAACTCAACCGTACCACGTGGCAATCATCAGCAGCTGGGTCAAATTCACACCGAAGTAAAGACAAGTTCCAGGCCAAGTATTTTCCTTGCATAATATGGGCGCAGCAGGGTTAAACTCATACCGAAATTGAGGCAAGTTCCAGGCCAAGTATTTTCCCTGCAAAATATGGGCGCAGCTGGGTTAAACTCACACCAAAATAGAGTGAAGTTCCAGACCTAGTATTTTCCCTGCATAGTATGGAACTCACACCGAAGTAAAGGCAAGTTCCTGGCCTGGTATTTTCCCTTCATAGTATGGGCGCAGAGAGGCAAGCAAATTTAGTTTTTCATTTTACAATTTTCCTCCCCTGGTGCCCATTGCGGGGAGAGTCTTTTCAACTGTCGGCATAACAAACTGATACAAACGGATAATTATCCGTATGTACGGTGAATTATCCGGGAAATATAAACCACAGAGGTATGAGTGTGCAGATAATGGAACCGTGGAACCTTTCTCTTACGAAGCGACTGGTCTCCTATTGAGCAGCGACATAAAAGGCTCCCAAGGTTAGTTGTTGCCCTGTGAAGTCATACCGGTAAGTACGACAAACCAGTCCGAGGCTCTGCAATGTTGTTCCAAGGTGTTTATAGTTATCACCTTGTCATATTGGCGTAGTTGAAGTGCCTGGTGTAGTTAGTAAATTCGGCAAGGCGTTTTAATTGCTCGCCAAATACATTAAGGAAATAAAGTGACTGCTCCGTCATAGTAAGCCAAACGTTCGCAGCATAACTGTTACTTAACTACGCGGCACTTAGTGACAGGGGAGGGTTCTGACTCGACCGAAACTAGGCTTCCTGGTCTAGTCTAGAAAGGTTCTAGATTTGGGCCTATGTGATTGGGGCTTGGATTGTTGGTTATCCTACCCCTCTGCACATTTGGCTGCTGGTAGCAGTCAGTTTGGAATTCACCACTAGCAAATCAAGTGCCTATATCCTCAACTGTGTTCTACTGTCGTTGCTGCCCGGGAACCACAACATCAAGAGCGAGTTAACGGATGCATTGGCAAGTTGGACGGCAATTTGACCTTGGTCAAAACTATCGTCGACAATGGGGGCCTCAACACTGCATACCGGGCGTACCAAGACTACGTGCGCACTGTGGCCGATGCCACCAACTACACCAAGGAAACAGGCGAAAAGATGTTTTGGATCAGGTACGGCCAATAGTTGTGCTTGCCAAGGCGTTCAACTGCCCTGTGGACTCGCCTATGAACCCGACCAAGAAATGTGTTTTGTCGGAATAGATACACATACTCAATGTAATCACGTTACTTGGAAGTAATAAAAATCCAAAACGTTCATCAACACGCCGCTGCGCTTCAGAGTGTGCCGGCAGGGATTAGGAATGGCTCTTCGCGCAAAAATCTCTGCTTACTCAAAACAACTTCAATACCGTTAAGTAGAAAAATCAAACAACCAAATGCATAGATGTATTCGACGCGGTTACACTAGCACATGCCCTACAAGCGTCCTGTCACCCCAACAAGCAAAATGCAAACAATCAAAATCATATTCGTAGCGGCTACTCCAGCCCTATCACCCCTCCGCCCTAGTGAGATACATCCTTCGAAGTGTAATGTTCATCCCCGGGATTAGGCGCATCGCCAGCAATGTTGTCTGCGCCGGCTTGCACAATCAGCTACCATGGTCGTGACAGTAGACTTTGATGACAAATCCAAAAGTGACTTCATTATCAATCAGGTTTTGTGCCCATCAACCAAAGAATCACTTCGGTGTAATTTGGGCATCACAGTCAATACACTCTCAGTGTACCGAGAAATGGAGTGGTTCGGTCTGTTCTGTGCTGTGAAGACCTTGGGTATCTGAGTGCAGCCCCCACATCAAGAACGAAGTGATCAAAACCATGACCGGATGTTTGAGGTCCATCACCCTTTTGTCACGCCTCACTGCCCATACTCAGTAGGTGAATGGGACAGTTGAGGTGCTGAGTCATCATGCGGATGCTGAAGCCATTGTGCAGCGAGATGCGCCTACGACCCACGGAGTGGCCTATGAGGTAAAACTGGTCCTATCGGCCTTGAACCAACATCCGTCCGATTTTTCCCGAATTTGATCGATAGCCAGCATCCGGATATTATCCGGCAGCATTATGACTACCGAAACGAATGGCGGAGGCCTGCCACCCGAGCAGGTGACACCTCGTCCACTGGACGAGACCCCGACGGCCGTTCCACCCGAACGACCGTTTACCTACCCCAAACACTCGCGACAGGGCTCCATCGAGGCCGGCCGAAAACGTACTGCTCTTCCCAAGCGCGAACACCTGGTGACGGTCACGAGGTTCTCCTCGAAACCACCCCCCAAGAACATCAGTGGTGGCGCCCATGGGGTGGCCACACCACCACCGGACGACCCAAGTGAACACATGGACGTTACCAGCCCAGACGATCCAAAGACCGAGACACAACCACCACCACCCAATACCACCGATCCAACACGACCATCACCAGCGACAAGATACTCTGCCAAAGGGCCTTCCTTCGCAGACACAGTCAAGTCGTCAGGACGCCGCAACCCAGCCACTAAACACCGTGATACCCCCACGATGGAAGCAGACAGGGCCGCGCATGCGGAATGCAAAGCTCCCTGTCCAGCATGGACCGAGTCCAAACGCCCCCCTACAGTGCGGGAATTAGACATCTTGAATGCCATCCTAGCGGGGCGGCTACCACTCGACAACTCTCCAAAGTTTCTGAAACAAATCCTGTCGCCGTTAGAAATCGCACTGTTCAGCGACCAAATGCGCCAACAATTCGGCTTCCTCCAAGTCCCCATCAAAGCCCTGGCCCGCCTACCGGCGGAGATGACAAGCGTATCTCTGGGACGTCTGTTCTTCCCCATGCATGCCAGCGCAAACCACGACGCAGCCAAAGACTGCAATGCGATACGCCGCGACATGCACTCATGCTACATTCACCCCCACGGACGGAAATTGATCATTCAATTCAACTCGAAACATAAGGCCTCCCTTTGGAGGGACCGGCATGTATCGTTCTTGGGCCATGCCACCTGGTTGCGCCATTACCGCCGCCCGGAAGACTTGCCATCCAGCCTCGACACCGAGGAAACACAGAAATGCACGGCATACAGTTTCCGCCTGCTCAATATCCCCGCACATATCAAAGCGACCCAAATAATGCACCTGCTTCAACACCTTGAAGTAGAGGTAACGAGCACGGAAGTGGCCCAACATATGGGTAGCGGCGAACTGGACGCCAACAGCTATCTGGTCGTGACCAGTACGGACACCGTGCCACACACCCTGGAAGGCAAATCCCGCATTGTGATCGGCCCGACCACAATCCAACTATATCATTTCCAAGACTACGGTAATATGCCGTGCCTCGGGTGAGCAGACCTGGATCATCAAGCGGAAAAGTGCCCCAAGAAACCACTCCAAACGGCTCGAGTCATCACTCTGCCCACAACATGCTGGGGCATACCCATGAACACGGAGATGATCTCACGCCCCACTTTCCTCCTATGGAGGACACAAGTGGCACAAAACTTCTCCCCGATTCTCACCCCCCTAAAATCTGACTGAAAAAATACAGTTTTGGAGTTTAGCGCCACGAGTGGGGATATTCCTTCTTTCCACACAACATAGCTGGTACGAATGCAATGTACAACGTAGCTGAAACATTCATTATACATTGCTAGTATATGGTATTCCAAGTCAGATACATCCCTATTCGCCTGCTAGACACGCTTAGAGAGTAAACGCGGCCGTCGTCACACCAACGATGACACTGACTCCTGACATCGACAAAGGACTCACAGAAGACTGCGCGGTCGTGGTTGGGGTGGCAACAGTAGTAGCATCAGGCGCTGCGGTGGAGGGGACGGGGGACACGGACGACAACGTTAACGGCAAGCCCCTGACGGCACGGCAGTTGTGTTGGGAGCCGCGGTGGTGGTGGGAGCAGCGGTGGTGCAGGATGCGGCACTGGTGGAGGGGGCGGGGGGCGCCGACGACAAGGTCAGCGGCTTGCCGTCCACCACGACCGTATTGGATAGTGTCACGCACTTCAACTCGTTAGTGCCGTCGTCCACACCAGTCACGGTCGCACCGAAGCCCTTCTCTCCTCCCAACAAACGCGCGTTTTCCGCGTAGTTCTTGGCCAGCGCGGAGCCGGCTACACCCAACTGGTACCACCCACACGCGGCTCGTTCTCCGACGCACACCACCACCACCACGGACCCACCCACGCGCGAAAAGGCTGCCGACCACCTAGCCCCGCCCACGAACGGTGCGACGGCAGCGGCAGTATTATGGGCCCACGAACCACCAGCGGCGGACTCATACGACCCTACCACTGCACGCTTCCCTCAGCTTACCCCAAACCCCAACCTTCCAACGACTCAAGAGCCTCAAGTGGCGGCTGTCAGCACCATTCACTTGGGCGAGGCGGCAATAGAGGTGGATATCGACACCCACGGGGCTGTACCAGACACGGCACCGCAAGCGCCGACCACGGGGCTGAATGAGATGGAAACCACCCCTACGTGGGACATCGTGGACGAACTCAGCTCCCCCCGCGCGGAACAACCAACCCCACGCGACCATTCCCCACAGGCACCAATCGACTCCCCAATAACAACAACATTGGACGTTGATATGGATGGACCAGAACCGGAGCCGGGGCCACAAGCAGCACCTACGCCACCCACGAGCCGTATCCTCCCCAGGCTTCAGACGCAAGACACCGTCTTCACTAACCTCCAACCTTCGGATGTCGACATGGACGGCCCACTGGACGGCGATACGCCACAAGGGGTCATCGACCCCGACCACAACACCCCCACGACGGACGACCTCTTGGCGACACTTCAAACCCCGCGGGCCAGCCCGTCCATGATGGCCCTGGGGATAACGCGGACGGTGGCCACAGCGCGACCGACAATTGACATCTCAGAAACCCCTGCTCCACAGACAGCGCGCATTGACTATGCCCGCTCAGGGACGCTCCAAACGCTCATCGGGGGACGTTCGTGGCAAGAAGGCACGGTGGCCGCTCTCGGCCAATGCTGTGTCCTGGCCCTTCACTGCGCCAAACATGGGCATGGATGGTCCGCGCGATCCCACCATGACGAACTCACCATATCTGCCATCCACGACCTCAAGACGGCTATGAGGGACATGGTCCAAGCCCACGAGGCTTTTACCGGACATTATCTGTCGCGGTGGCTCCAGCAACTTGCAGACACGTCCACACCTTCACAGGAGTCAGTCCAAGACTACATCCGCCTCTTCTTCGACCGCCTTATAGCAGCCCACCTAGCCCAAGGGATTCCCAAGCGGGACTGGTGCGGATACCCTGAGATAGCAGCAGCGGCTGCTGTCTGGGGACACCCGGTCTACGTCCTTCAAGAACCATCCCACGAAAACACGTGGTGGATATGGCGAGTAGGATATACGCACGGAGCCACCGACATCTACAAAGAGCCCATCCCGTCCACTGAATGGGAAGCCACGATGGCCGCTTTCGCGCCAACGACGGTCCTGCTGGCCCACAAAGGCGGCAGTCACTTTGATCCAATTCATATGACACCACCCCGATCAGCACCAGCCCCGGTTATGAAACCCTTGCTCCAGCCAAGCCGGAAATTACCAGTCAATTATGCCAAGGCAGCAACCTTATGGATAGCTAACAACGGGGAAGACCTCCCGGGCGGTAAATTTCCCGTGCCGATCACCAACGTGGCGGATGTGATCCCCCTCTTCACCGACTTCCCACGCGCGGCCCGGGGGATGTTGTGGGCCCTGCGCAATCCGGCGACTCTCGTGAGTAAGATGCCGTCTCAGGTCGTACTAGACTGGGGTGATCACATGCTCCTTGACATTGTATACACCACGATGGACGCAATACGCGCCCTTCATAACCACCCTGCTCTCCATATCCGACTGGACATGTGGAAGGATGCAATCTTGGAAGCGCCAACCCTCCCCATCGCGATGGCGGAAGCCCTAGACGAGGCCCGATGGTCATCTCTAACACAGGGGGCTGAAATCCCCCTCGACATCTTCGACCACACCATCTTTACTACTCTTTCGCCAAAGCAACTCCAGTGGGCGGCGATTGTGGCGGCGCTGCTCGACAAGGAAGGATACGAGATTGACGAACTTCCTCCCCTTCTTAATGTAGGAGACCTCCTACTTACCGTCCGGCTCGGCGACATGGTTCAGATCCTCAATCTCCTACCGCAGGGCAAGTGGACCCGACTACGGCCATGGATGGAGGTCCATGCATTTGCATGGGGGTACTCCCCCAGCGGATACCAGGAGTAGACGACGTCGACCCCACCCATGCATATATCCACATTGTATTCACCCCGCCAGCGGCCCCAGGGCCGTCATCCGGCTCACAGACCGCCTCCCCTCTTACATACTGCATCAACATCACATTCCCACAGCGAAACAACCCCTACCCCCACCCAGCCCAATCTCCGGCTCCTCACCCAAAACGTGGCTGGTTTCCGGAGGGACACCGTCTCGGCTTGGATGGCCAGCTGGAAAGCTCACCTCACGCATGACCGTCTCGATATCATTTGCCTCCAAGAAACGCATGTCTCGTCCCTCGCCCAGGCCACCACACTGACCACCACTTGGACCCGCATGTGGGGGCTCACCTCTACCCCCACCCCATCGCATACTGGACGGTCACGGAAGACAGCACCCACGGAGTCGCCATCCTCCTCAACCCGTTCTCCCGCCTGGCATTCACGGAGGATAGAGCAAGCTCCATCCCCGGCCGCTACATCCAAATCCGCCTCGCTCACGGTGGCTTCGGTATACGCCCCCAGCACATCCACGCGAGACCGACAAGAGTTTTTCCGCCGCCTCACATCGCTAACCCCACCTGCCACACCACTGTTAGTAGGAGGAGACTTCAACTGCGTATCCCATCCTCGGTGGGATCGCCACCTCACCAACCCCGCACGACCGCTCGGCTCCGAATGCGACGCCATGGAACTCTGTCTTACCAGACTCCAATTATGCGACGGTATCTGGCACACACGCCGGACACCACGGACCACCGAAGACGCCCGTAGTTTCCTCCAACACTCGGCCACATGCATCCGCCCCCAGTCCAACTCAACCTCTCGCATAGACCATATCAATGTCTCTGCGTCTCTCACAGCATCGGTCAAGTCCGTCACGACCCACACACCGGGCCAACTCAGCGACCACAACGCAGTGTGCTTGCACATTGGCACAACACTGACTCACGGCGCAGACCGGGTACGCCTGTACCCCATCCGATCGACTCACCCCCAGACTCTAACCAATCAAATTCTCGCACACATCGCCCGCCATGCGCCCGCCCACGCCCCGCCGGCTTTTATTGGGGTGGCATGGGACAAGTTTATTACCGGTCTCCAAGACGCCCTCGGGCACCTACAAGCGGCGGAACACCCCCCCAAACCCCCGATCAGCCGACTGGACGACCCAGTCGTACGCATCACCGTCATTGAGGCGGCCGCACACCACTTGACCGATCTATCGGAATACCAACACGGACGGGCCCTGCGTTTCGGAGACACGCCATCCCGGCGTTTCTTTCAGCGCTTCCGCTCGCTACCAGATATCTCTCCCCCGACAGGGTACCCCCCGACCACCTCAGCCGACAACATGGCCAACGGGTGGAGGGATATCATGTCTAGTTCGTACACCTCCCCGACAGATGGCCACGCCTTGACCACCACCACACACTCGGACCTCCTAAACACAGTGGCAAACCGCCTCGCACACGCCCATCTCGACCACTTGATGGCTCCCGTCTCCGAACGCGAGCTTTCAGCGGCACTAGCGCGCATGGAATGCTCAAAAGCCCCCGGCCCCGATGGCATACCCAACGGCTTCTTCCCCGAGTTCCACGTCGCTCTAACACCATGTCTCTTAGCCCTCTTCAATGGGCTCCTGCTGGGGCACCCACTGCCCCGCAGCTTCAGCGAAGCACGGCACACCATCCAACCCGGATACATGACATCCCTTTCATCGGGGGCGGGGCCCGCCGACGGTACCTGGGTCTGCAAGTGGGCCTCGGACAACTCGCCGACTCAAACTGGGCACACTGCTACGAATCAACGGTCCAGCGCCTCCGAGTCGCCAGTTCCAAGACGACCTCCCTACCTGCCCGCGCACGCCTATTGCAGGCGATCGTACAATCAAAATTCGCTTTTCTGGCCACGTATATTCCTCCCCCAGACCCGTGGATTCGAAAATTCGAGCTACTTGTATATCGATTCTGGTGGTGGGGAACCACCGTCGCTAGACCCGGTCACCTCCCGTCGCATATTCCCAGAGCCATACTCCAGCGGCCACGTCGAGACGATGGATGGGCCCTGCCCGACCTCCGCCACGTGGCGCGCCAACAGGCACTGCGCAGTTTCGTTCACTATGGCGCCCAACCAGGACACTGGGCCCGGGGCATTGCCCTAACGGCCTTACGCCTTCCCCATGGCACCCGATACACTCTCCACCCTGCGACGACGTCTGCACGATGTGCACTCTACGACAACTCAATGAAATACGGCCAAACTCTAGCCAGCAAGGCTCTAACCATCGCCATGAAGCGATCGCAGATAGGTCAAGACGCCACTCAGGCATTTCTCCTCGCGGCTAGAACAGCGTGTACTTACCCATGGGATAGCACCGGTCGATGTACCTGTCACATGCCACCCGACCTCGTCACGGCAGCCACCAACCTTCAGACCTCCCTCAACTGTGCGACAACCCCTGCCTGGCGCCAGATGCTCTAGCACAACCAAGTCACCACAACGACTGGGTCCGCGACCATCGGGCCCGCCCACTTAAAGAAGCTCCCTATGACACCTTCGCGGACGCCTTTGGCTCTACCACGACGACTACCCGGTGGTCGTTTGTGCCCCGCCACCACGCTACCATCCAAGACACAGCGCAACCTTCCGTGGTTTTTCATGCTCAGCGTCGGCCTCGGCCTCCAGGCACCGGCTCCGCTCCAAGATCCCCACAGCCGCGTATGGTTCCCTACGCCCCCACCTCGAGTAAACCTCCGGCGCCCACCCCCCTTTGTCAAACGCCTGTGTACCATCATCGGCGGCCACCTCCAGCCCCTCCCCAACATCGCCGACAAGTACGCTCAGCGACGGGCAGCTCTATGTGCCGCACTCGAAATACCATACAACCCCGACGCGTGAACAAAGACATGGCATGAGGTGCACCTCCCTGGAAGCCTTCAATGGTTCCAATACCGTTGGCATTTCCAAGCTTTTCGCTTCAAACAATCGGCGGCGGCGCCCCGATGCCCCTTCTGCGAGGCTCCCGATGCCCCTAGCCACACGTTCTGGTGGTGCCCCAGGGCACAGCAACTATGGAAAACTCTCTTCACTATATGGTACGGGGCAACAGCGGCTAGGCCGTCCGACCACATCGCCACCCTCATCACCAATGAACAACCTCGTCCAGCCCCATGGATGCTACAGGCCCCTCGGTGGACTACCCACGGAACTGCATACGACAATGTCTGCCACCAGGGGTGGCTACAGCTCAGATCCCTCAGGCTGCGCCTCCTATGGACGGACCGCTGCAACGCCATCCATGCTAACCCTCTCGACCCTCCTACATTGCCGGCCTTGCTCCCCAGCCTGGCCATGGTTCACTTCCAAGCTCTCGCAACATACCACACCCGCCGCTGCCATCAGCTCCGCGCCGAAGCGTTCACCGCCCTTGTGCAGCAGTGCCGGCGAGCGACGGCAGGACACCTTACCCCGCCTCCCACATCACCACGCGTGGGTCTCCTCCTGTTTGATGGTGCTTCCAGATCGGACACAGCTTGTGGAGGATCTGGCGCCATCGCCATGCCCATACATGAACCCCTATTGAGTGAATACGATGCTCACTACATCCCCACCACGACCACCAACAATATCGCTGAATATGATGGGCTCATCCGGGCCCTGACACTCGCGGTATCTATGCGCCTCACCCACGTTGAGGTTTGCGGCGATAGTCAACTCGTTCTGAACCAGATGCGCGGCCTCCACCGCGTTCGCCATCCGGGGCTCCGTGCCTCCTACCTTCAAGCACGCTCCCTCGCATCCCGCCTCTTCTGTAGATTTACACATCGCCCGCGCGATTTCAACCAGGCTGCCGACTTGCTTTCCAAACAAGCCCCTGATGACCGCCGCGACTACAATACAACTACAGACAGGGACCCCCTCCCTCCGAGCGACGCCGCGATCTACTACGACTACCTGGACTTCGATCTCCTCCATAACCCGGGCTAAGGCGTACAACCACCTCATATAGTTTTGTCTATATAAACTATAATACACCAACAACAACAAAAAAACAACAACCAACATCCGTCCGATCGTCTCGGAGGAATTTCTCCAACGACAGCGTTTATCGAACTCACGACGACTCCTCCATTTTTCTGGATTAGGTTTTTATGCGCAGGGTGTTATTTGGCAGATTTTTGGGAAATAGCTGGTGTGAAATGAGAGTTGGTGACTTATTCGTGTCAGTACTAAGTTTTTGGTGCTGTATATTGACTGTGAACCGGATTTAAAAAACTTTAGACACAGTGAATGGGGGTCTTTTGCCTGGTTTTAACATTAACAGTAAGAGTCAATGCGACAACGGATCTCATTTGTAGTGTGTTGGACTGTCCAGTCAAAGGTACGGGCTCGAGTCCGTGAGGCACATCACTTTTTTACTACTCTAGTAATACTATAATAATACTAATGACACCCGTCCGTTAAAATAGGACATTTCACGTCCACAAGATGATCTCAGAGATGCATTCCCTCGTTCCCTGTACGTAAGTGGCGTAACATGTTGGTTAATTGAGTTTGGATTATCGTAACAGGTTGGTTCAAACTGATCCTGATATGATATGTATATGATACTCGTCACCTATAAACATAAACTACCAACTTTTCACAAAATTTTCTGACTTCTATTTCGTATTCATTACTCAAAATTTCAGCAAATTGAGACGTAGAATCGACAGATCTCAATGTGGTGAAGAAATTCAACGTCTCAGATTCAAATTTGGTGATGAATTGGTCCAGAAATAGATATTTAACCTAGTGGTATTTTACATGGGGGCATGGATATTTGGCCATACGGGTGGCCGCTGAGATGTACTAGTATCTTTATTTTTGTATGTGGCTCTTATCCGTATGTAATATCCGGAGGTAGATGGGACCTTTAACCTGCTACTGCAGTGATAAAACGCATGAAATCGGTATTTAACGTTTTTGGTTTTTGGCTGCAGGGTGACAGTTGAACGTATATTCTTACCAGAAGTTGTAGATTATTGACAGAAGTTTTAGACTCTAAAAAGGCTCTAATACGTTAGTATTTTTCTATTTATCTCGTTTTAGGCTACAATACGCTACTGTAGCTCGGTTTGCCGGGTCGAATGATTCTAAATTACATACTAGTAGGACATACATGCTTACAGTACGTCGATGAAAGTGCAAGGCGACCTAGTTGATACTCCCATGCATTATCTGGCACATCAACAACGACTACATCGCTTAGAGCATCTCCACCGCATCCCAACTCGCCATCCCTAAAAATTATTACTACAGTTGTACCTCGTAGTTACGGATACTAAGCAGAATTTGGGGACTTATCCGGGTGATTTTGTCCCCATTTGCCTCGGACATCCCAAAAAGTGCAAATTATTGGGATATCCGAAGCAAATGGGGACAGAATCACCCGGATAATCCCAAAAATATCCGTACTGCAACCTGAAGTAACGATACAATCGACGTTCTGGGTTAACGTTATGGGGAAAATATTTGGGGATGCGGTGGAGATGTTCTTAGGCTTGCTCTACCGGTTGCGGAAGCCGTGGACATGTGCTGCATCCATTCGGCAACCTAATTCAACGTTGCACTTGACACTGTTTTGGCAGCTAAACCCACGAAGAGGGAGTTATTCATGACGGTACCCTATATTCCAACAATGCGGCCCACCCATAACCCACTTCGGCAAACCCTTGCGGCTATTCGAGGAAATGATACTGAATTTTACGGCACTTTGTGCACCTTGCCACGAACATTGGACTACTCAGTTATTTTTCGAGCAAGGGAATAAAAATACAAAAGAATATTTATTTGAGTTTCAAAATCAACTAAAAGCAGAAAATTCCTATATTGACTCCCCCTATTGTTCTTGTACTAAAGACAACAGTATAGTGTATCGCAGTACACTGGCACGATCAAGAGTGACTTCAATTACCTGTAGTGCTGTCTGGAATATCCTAAGCAAAATACTAGTACTGTACGTGCATGTACCGTATGGTATCTCCTTGGGCAAGACGTTGCCATGTGCTGCTGTGCCTCCATCCTGTACCGGTACTAATAGAATGTGATTCAGCAGCTGGTGCTACATATGCGTAAAATTCAAGGAAACGTTACAATAGGCCCAATCAAGAGGTCCTTTTCACTGGTTAAAATTCTACTTCTAACGTTAACGTTAGTACAGTAGTACTGTACATAACTGTAACGTTAATCTATGACCAAGAGGTCTAATACATATGGAAAGGGCCATTAAAAAGTGCATGCATTTTATCCACCACATGTCTCCTTGGTATCCCAAATTGCGATGGATACAGTAGCGGTAGCCCCATCATTCGCGAGCTTGTTTGGTCGCTTGGTCATTCTTCAATATACTAGCCATGGTCAAGATCATTGTTGCTGTCTTGTCCGTCGGTGTCGCGTCTGCTTTCGGCACTATCTCCGAGTTTCCGATAGAGCTGACCAGCCTCATGGATCAAACCGTGGACCCATGCACCGACTTCTTTTCCTATTCGTGCGGGACGTGGTACACGAACACCCCCCTCCACGCCAACCAAAGTACTACCGATGCCACGTACGCCGTGATCGAGGCTGCGGCGTACAAGCTGGTCGAAAAGTTGGTGGACGCCAAGCTGCCTAAACTCACCGAGTTCTATGACGCGTGTATGGACACTGCCAC
>NW_009798452.1:0-16590 GCF_000520075.1 Aphanomyces astaci
CCATCAATTCTGGATCGGAAGAGGAGTTAGCGTAAAGTTACCGGTACAGTGCATCTCACTTGCCTATGATCAAATTGATGAGCCCCTGGATCATATACTAGTATATACGAAGCGGTGCATTTAACAATGTTCCCAACGACCAGTACCGGTACTGTATTTGAACTGGTGTGGCTAAGCGCTGGGTTAAGTAACGTGGAGCGTGGAGGTCTGTAGTTGCAGTCACGATTTGTAGCCATTGAAGCGTTTAAATGCAGATGTTATAACTTGTACTGATAAATAATCGAACATGAAAATGTAGTAAGTATGTATACTACGAAGTATTGTATAATCAGTGCATGACATATTCGGCTGAACTTCAAGAAATTCGTGGACCACCTCAGCTCTACGCTTGATACTGATCTCGTGTCAGCAATCCATGATGGTCACGGCCCATGTAGTCCCTGCAGTTTGCCCCGCCAGTTTGGTCATTTTCACATTTCCCCCCTTCCACCATGTTCACCACATTGAAAGCGTTGACCATTCTCGCTGTCGTCACGATGGCGGCCGCCTCTGGCGATGTCATTGGCGACACCGAAGCTATATGTGGCACCGATCAATCTCTGGCGTCGGTGGCCCTAAAGGACTCCGAGACGACAAAGTATCAATTGGCGCAAGCCGTTGCCCGCCTCAAGATCAGCGGGGGGTGGTGCACCGCCTGGTTGTGGGGATCAGAAGGCCATTTGGTGACCAATAACCACTGCATTGGGTCCGCCGCCGACGCTGCCACGGCCATCGCCGAGTTCGGCGCCGAATGTGCAACGGCCACTGACCCTAACAACGGCATCAAGGGGGCATGCGTCGGCACCTACGTGTCCAACAGCTCGACGTTGATCATCACCGACCCCACGTTGGACTTTACGTTGGTCAAGCTGAACGTGAACCATGGCATCAACATTACCCAGTTCGGGTACTTGCAGGCCCGCGACTCAGCCGTGCACATGAACGACCCGATCTACATCACAGGGCACCCTGGTGCCAAACCCAAGCGCATCACATACTTGAGCGACGACGGAAAGTCCCCCCGCATCACCAACACGTCCACCTCGTCGCTGTGTGGGGAACAAGACACGTTGGCGTACAACGTCGACACGGAAGGGGGCTCGTCTGGCTCGCCTATACTTGGCGCTCTCGACAACAAGGTCGTGGCCCTGCACAACTGCGGGGGGTGCACTGCCACGGGGGGTGCCAACACGGGCAACAAGATCGAATTGATCATCAAGCTGTTGAAGTCCAAGAACTTGTTGCCCAAGGATGCTGTAGCCGGGGACCGCTGCTAAATGTAGTGGTTATTGTACTTCGTGATCGTAATTCGCGCAACGGGCACTGCGTTCCCACTTGTCGAACCTTGTTTGTTGACTCGAACTACTACCGGGTAGTAACGTTAGAGATGTAATGTGTAATGCCCGCTGGCACTTTATGAGTTGTACTCATGGTGGGTATATAACCTGACACCAGCATGATGGTTAATTGAGTTTGGATTATCATTTTTTAAGACATTCCTCCGCGAGGGCCGACACTAGAACCACATGTTATGGAACTGACACCAGCATGATGGGAAACTCTGGGAAAACATTCAAGAAATCTGGATACCGTTCAGCCAATACCGGTACTAAAACCGTTCAAGCAAATTTTCTTCCCGTAACCGGGACCTACCCCCGCGTACACATACTTCGAAGTGTATAATGCTAAATCCCCTAGTAGGAGTTGAGGTTGTCAGAGTACAAAAAGTATGCCTAATCTAACTAGAGTGTATTAGTTTTAACGGTTTTCAGTCTTGGTTGAACGATAACTTATTATCCAGATTTATTGAACGTTTTTCAGGGTTTGTCCAGCATGATGTATTGGACTACGGTAGAAAGTGTGTGGTGGAGAGTGACTTGCCGATGTGCGCTATAGATTGCAGTGTTGTCATTGAAAAATGCTTATACACTACTGTACAGTAACAGGTAGAATGAATGAAGACGAAACCATTGGGTAATGTACCTACCTACTGTACCTACCTACGGTACATTCTTAGGTTTTCCATCCGATATGTAACTGGCCGCCTTTTGGGCCGGTGAGGGATTCCTTGAGTGTAATTACATCCTATTCCTACACAATACCCATCCATACTGCCACAATTCATAGTACCGTTTGGGTGTGGGGAATCAATCCCCAAAACCCGAGTAGTGTAGCAGCCCCGTTAGGCATTAGCAGGAACAAATTCCGCAAGACTCAGTGTGAGGGCCTAAATTCCAACACGACAGTGTTTGGTGGCAATTACAGAATTGCTACGACGGTGTTTGGTGGCAATTACAGAATTGCTCAGTTGATTTGGCCGGTGTCGTAGCCCAACGAATGGTGCTTGGGCATCGTTACACACGTCGTGGCCTTTTCATGAAATAATATCGACGTTTCGGTGATGTCTCGTGGCCTCTATCGATATGTTTGTATGTGTCGGGGGACCATTTTAATAAAAGTACAAAAGATCATTAGTATGCGATATGTGGTGTACTGTAGGAGCACACCGATTGAGCCAACACTATTGGCCAGAATCCGACTCCGCTTCATCCACTTGGATCATCCGCAATCACGCAACATATTGGCCCTCCATGCAATTTACTGCATGTCTGATTCTCAGCCCCTCAGCCCCTCTCGAGCTCATTTTCAAATTTACTTGCTAGTCGTTTGCATCCATCCCCCTCGACCATGTACTCCGTGTTGAAGACTCTCACCATCATTGCCGTCGCTGCGATCGCGTCGGCCGACATCGTTCCCGAGGGGACGGAATCGATCTGCGGGACTGACCAGGCCAAACCCGCCGTGGCCCTCAAGGACGTCGAAGCCAAGAAGTATCAACTGGGCCAAGCCGTTGCCCGCCTCAGGATGACTGGGGGATGGTGCACCGCCTGGTTGTGGGGTTCGGAAGGCCACTTGGTGACCAACAACCACTGTGTGGGCACCCAAGCTAGTGCGTCGGTCGTCATCGCCGAGTTCGGTGCCGAATGTGCCACGGCCACTGACCCCAACAACAACGTCAAGGGTGCGTGCGTCGGTACTTACGTGTCCAACAGCTCGACGTTGATCATCACCGAGCCGTCGTTGGACTTCACGCTGCTCAAGTTGAACGTGAACCCTGGCATCAACATCACCAAGTTCGGGTACTTGCAGGCCCGCGAGTCGGCCGTGCCGCTCGACGACCCCATTTACATTGTCGGTCACCCTGGCGCCCGCCCCAAGCACATCACGTATGTGAGCGACGACGGCAAGGCCCCCCGTATCACCAACACGTCCACGGCTTCGCTGTGCGGGGAACAAGACACGTTGGCGTACAACGTCGACACAATTGGTGGCAACTCTGGGTCGCCCATCGTTGGCGCCCTTGACAACAAGGTCGTGGCCCTGCACAACTGCGGGGGGTGCACTGCCACGGGGGGTGCCAACACGGGCAACAAGATCGAATCGATCATCAAGCTGTTGAAGTCCAAGAACTTGTTGCCCAAGGATGCTGTGGCCGGTGACCGTTGCTAAATGTTGTAGTCGGTAGTGTTTTGCCAACAACCAGTTAATCATTGTGTTTGCGTACTGCCGTAGCCGGTCTAACGTTGACGTGAAAGTTGTTCGACGAGGTTTGCATTCTGTCGCTCCATGCACTACTGTACTACAATCAATGACTTAGTACTGTAGTGCTGTACTGCTATAGTAATACTATAGTAGAACATTGTTGACTACTAGTATTACTAATAGTACCAAGTACCGTTCCGTACACAATTACGACCCGTCGATTAGAAATACGCTGAAACTATATACGACTAGTATTGTGCAGTAGTAGTATATGTATTCGAGTCGCGCACCAAAATAGTGCTTTTTACTGCGGTCCTGTATATAAGTCTTAGTGTTTTTGTGTCCTAACGTTTATTAATACCACTTCCTACCAAAACCCAACAAGTTCTACCATCCTTGTATTGTCGATTTTCTTCAAATTTCCCAATTTTGCATGGTTTGTTCAATCGAGCACAAATAGAGCCGAGACATCTGATTGGCCAATATCCACTGCGCCCTTTCCAGTAGAAACTCGAAAATGGATTGTAGCCAATCAGCGACAAGTTATTTTGGAATGACCAATGGGAGAGATTGGTGCTGGATTCGCTCGGCGAGATGAACGGGGTCCGGAAATTCATTTCGAATCTCCAATAATTCAGCAGTTATTCGTATCCCCCGAAATACGTCGTGAAAATATTCGGTATTTGCGGCACAGGATCCAACGACGACAATATAAGTACTGTACAGTATTACTTCGAAGTAATACATACATTTTAGTACTACCGGTAGTACTGACGATGTACAACTCCGGAGTAACGTTACTGTTTGTACTTTTTTCTGCTACTGGGGTAGTTATTATGAGCACCAGGACCCCGTAGCTATTTAGTCCGCGTAGATATTGTGTACGGTGCGTAGAACAAAAGGCACGTTCACTGATGGTCGCTGAGCGGCACGGACGGCAGGCACGTAAGCCCGCTTTCTATGCAGTACCCGAACTAAGTTTTGATGCCGGAGTTCACGTTCAGAAATCAGTGGGTAACGTGCGCTTTCTGGGGTCAGATTGTTTTCATCTGAAAAGCTGCTTAGTTCCTAGTGAAGGCAATTGATCAACAGCGTTGACGTCGGAATGTCGATGTTTTCCTTGACGTAAGCTAATACCGTTAGTACATACACTACATATTACAGCCTGCCTGAAGGGGACGCGTTGGTGCAGCCAGATCAAGTCGACACCAAAGCCAAGCCGGGCAAGGAGGCAAACCTGCGAAAGTCTCCTCCAAGAAAGGCAAAGAGGCCTTCCGCCTTCTGTCACTTTGGCCGTGGCGAACCCAGCGTTAGATTCCGACGCAGCGAATGTGCCGGCCGTCGCAAAGGCTGTTGCTACCATAGAACGTTCGAAATAGGGCCGACAAGATGTTGCTTGTGTGCGAAAAGTGGACAGTGGCGCAAGTGTTGATGACTGAGTGTTTGGGGCATCAGTCAGCAGCGGAGGTGAGGGGACTTAGAGCGATCCTTGTGATTGACTACGAAGCTAACAGGTTGTGAAGCTACATTTCATACTTGGCAAAGTACTATAGCGTTCCCAGGGCCTGGTTTGAATGAATCATAGTATTCGCCATGTCAACGCCGCGGTACATCAAATCGCCCAAATTTGTGCGCATGGGTCGGCAAAATTGGAGAGTGAATAGCTTGAGTAAGTGAGTAAGTCCGTGTACCTATCATTAATCCTACAGGGACCTTTTGCACATCGACATGCGTTTGAAACGACTTCTGAGTGTCAAGACGTGGGAACACACACCAAAACCAAGCAAAATAGATACCAGTCATATTGTTAATGCTTGATGATGATGACTTCTTGTCGATCGCCTTGAAAGCAGAGGAGATCGGTGGTTTGGTCGTGCTTGTCGACGAGGTCCGACTTGTTTCTTGAGATCCCAAAGAACTGCTTGACTTTCTGTGACGCTTTGACGACGTGGGTCGAGCCGTGGTTGGGCGCGTGGGGAGGCATTGTGGGAGTTTGGGATGAAATTTGACACTGAGAACTCGTGCACACCAACCAGCACATCCTGTCGCATCTCAAAGTTTATCACACCGGCAACCAAAGGTTCCACAACTACATGTATTATAGGAATGTTGGTTTAAAGCCAGCGAAATCCTTCTAATTAGGATGATATTTGTCCCAATTAGATTAAAAGTACGATTCGTTCTGAATTAAAGTCGGCGTGTCGGACTGGGCCAATGAGAACTACGAACGCCAGATTCGACACCCAAGCTTCACATGCGACGAGGGCGAAGTCCGCTGAAGTGCGGTGCTATTCGACCCTCCTTCACATGATAAAATGCACTTGAAACAATTTGGTTCTATACCAGCTATACTAAATACAAATATAAATATACTTATAAATACAAGATATGATCGCTTAGATTGTTGACAAAATCGTACTTTACGCGTGCTTGCGCCAGTGTGGAATGAGACGAGTCAGGAAGCTCAAAATGTTTTTGACGAAACATTTCGCAGAGCCGCCGCGACTGACTTGGTGCTGGCTATGCCTCGTTCTGCTGGGTGTGTCATGCTGTTACAGTAGGTGGACGAAAAGGAACACTCTTCGGTGGAGCATTCTGCCAAGAGTGTCGATCATTTGACTGGAGTGTTTCAAGTCCTTTGATTGTATTGGGTGGTACAGTACTACTGTATTCCTCGGAAGTCCTGGCGACACATAGTGTGAAGCTTTGCGCAACTTGCAGTCAGTCACTTCAACAGAGCAAAGACACCACTGCATAATGATGGCCGGTTGCATGTCGTCGGGCTCGATTGTGCGGCGACACAATCCTAGTGTAAACTCATGTCTATGTTCCAGATCGTGCCTTTGAAAGAATGTTCGATGCATGTTGTACTGTACAGGGAATGACGTATTAAGCGCCCCCGTGGTACTTCGAATTGGCATTTCAATTGTGTATTGGGACAAACTACTTCGAAATTTCAATACTTTAATCAATACGAAATTTTAGTACCACGGGGGCGTTTAATACGTCATTCCCTGTAGTCAGCTGGTTGTTTTAGAATCCGTTACGTTAGTGTGTGGAACGCTGGAGGCTACTGTATGCTTGCAGCCGTGTCTAGGACTTGGTTGCCTGCATTTCGCGGAACGTGGTGGATTCATTGGCCCAACGAGCCGGTCACCATGTTCTGGTTGTCCATTGCGGCAAACTTGCGCATTGGGGCTAGTTAGTACCAATATGGCCCGATCGATCAACGTAAAGTTCGACAGTACTCCGTCCCTGATGAAGGTCGTTCGTGTCGGTTCGGAGGTCGCGAATCAAATCAAGCCAATCAGCGTCGTTTGAGTAGCCTCGTCCAATCCGATCGCTTCGGACTTCGGATGCACCAATCAGGTGCAAGGTCAACCTCACCAATCAAACCTGTCTGGGATTGGCAGAAGCAACATTCCCATCAGCCGCAGCAAACCATGGTACGTCGTCATGGCCCCGCCGCCGCCGCGGCGAACAACCAGGTTACATGTATATGTAGGGCAAGAAGAGCAAAGCGTTTATTAACAAGAAGGAAGCCCAGCACTTTCACGTTGTGCATCGCAGTCAGCGCGATCCATTGATCAACGATCCGTCCGCGTCGAAGTTTGTCCTGCTTTCGTCGAAGCCAGCCGTCGACGACTACGACTCAGACGACAGTGACCTCCCAGATCTTGTGCCTCAATCCGCCACCGCCCCACCCGCTGCCAAGGTTCGGCAGCTACGCAACCTCCTAGTCCGCACCAGCACCAAACTTATCCTATGGCATATATGCATGTAGGCCGTTCGATTCGGCAATGTGGTAGCCCACGACTTGGTCAATGAACTCGGCATGGTCAACGATGGTTACGACTACTCCAAGCACATGAAAGAAATGGGCAAGTTCCCTTCGCATGTCACTTGGTACATCTCATAATGGTGTTTATAGGTCAAGGTCACTTTTACTCTGCTGGCGGCACGTACGACGAAGGGTACGATTTATTCCCAGTCAAATGTATTTTGCAACAACATATATTCGATCGTGATGGCTGATGTGAGAGTTATGTATGTGACCAGCGCTGGCCTCTTGAACAAGCGCGTGGTGCTACCAGACGATGTCTTGGCGAGTGCCAACGAACACGACCGGATGTTGGACGCTATCACGTTGACCGAAGGTATATGTCAATCGATAGCATATATATATATGCCATGTATTCTGCAGCAGCAAACCTCACGTGGCTGGCCAAGGAATGGATGGCTGCTTCTCACCGATGTTTTTTGTGTGGTTGAAATCGTGTTTAGACGTCATGGATGAAGACTTGCGAGAAGCGTTGGTGAACGACGAAGCGTTCGAAGAGCTCACGGACGACTTTATGTTGCAAGCGGCGGAAGATTTACCGGTGGAACAAGGTGATGGCGCCGCGGCTGGTGGCGCAGGTGAGCCACCCATTTGCCCAAGTCCTGCGATATGATGTTGTTGACACGGGTATCGATAGATGGGTTTGATTACGATGCACATATTGCCAAGTTGATGGCGGCGGCGGAAGGCATTCCAAAGTACCGCGGACACTTGTCGGATGATGAAGACGAGTCCAGCGATGACGAAGAATTAGAACAAGAAGACAAGGATGAGGCGCAGCGAGCGCTGGACGACGCGTTTGATAAGCTCATGGCCGACGAGTACGACGACGAGCAGGTCGGAGAGCTCGAAGAAGACGACACACGCGGCAAACTTGTGTTGGAAGGCGCGCTGTTGGAGCAGATCGTGGACGATTACGTCAACATTCGACAGGAATTGATGGCGGATGAAGGCCGACTGGGCAATCCACTGCGCACGGGCAACCGCCTCAAGGACATTTTGGCCGAATGTGCCGAGACGGCGGAGGACGTCGCCGTGATGAAACCGACAGACCCCGTGCCCGCAATCGAACCTGCCGACTTGACCGACTTGTCGGCCAACCCGTACTTGGTACAACGGGTCGAGGACCAGGTGAGTTTTCATTGAAAACTCACGTGATGGGATCGAACTCGATTATAAACAAATGTAAAAAAAAACTCACGTGTCTAGTGGGATTGCGAGACGATTGTAAGCACGTACTCCAACTTGGACAACCATCCGACCATGATCCGGGAACCGTCCAAGACCAGCAAGAAGAAGACCAAAGCCCAGAAAATCGCCCTCTCGTCCACGATTGTGCTGTCGTCCAAGACGGGCATGCCGTTGAACATTGTGCCACTGACGGCCACAGCGCCGATTCAAGAAGAGGTACTGTCGTTTTACCCTAAAAATTTGGACTTTTTGTGCTGACAGTCCCCGAGGGTATCGAGGGAACTTCTGCTCGTATGTTGGGACTGGCTAGGTCAATTTCCTCGTTTGCTGAAGTATCGGATTCGCCTGAACATGTACTTAACATGCCCACTGCACTCCGGAATGACATATCTCTTACAATATGATTTGTTTTGGTCTGAATTTTACAAGAAATGCATCCATGAACCATAATAACTTGTGAAACACGATGTCCATTTTGAAATGATATTGCAATATTTTTATTATATTTCGATTGCAATATCCACAAGTGAAGCAGAAAATCAATTTAATTTTGCCTCTGTAATATAGTTATAATTTTTCAAGAGGGAGCTCTGGTTCCCTCGATGCCCTCGCGGACTATGAATCGATATATCGCCAAATCCATCGATCGATTGTTTTGTACTGCATTTTTTATATGTACAAAAGGGTCGTGTATTGGGATTCGAATCACACTAATTGTGAAGTCACACACGAATTTGACGTTGATGGTGGTTGGTTTCCTGCAATCTGATTGGCTAAATCCTTCTGCCGATGATTTCTTGTGTACATTATGGGTTTGGTCGATATATTCTCCCCATGTCACTCCAGTTAAAAAGAACAACACCACCATAGCGTTGTCCATAGTTTCCTGTGTTAACTTGTGACTAGGACGTGTCGGACGATGGCTCGGATGACAACCGGCGAAAGGCGCTGCAGTTAAGTCGGGGAAAGGGCGAAACGAAAGAGGACAAAAAGCTGCGCAAGACGTTGGCGAAAACGCACAAAAAGGTACCCTTTTGAACGTGATTTGAAACAACGGACTGACGACGGCGACTCGTAGGAACGACGGGAAGAAAAGAAGGAAGTCAAGTTGCTGTACAAGGACGAGAAATCGAGACAAACTCAAACGGCCGGCCCCAACCTGTCGGTGTTTCGCTATTAGAAATGCCTGCACTGACTGCCGTCTCTGTCATAACATAGTAAATAAATCCGCCCATGTTCAACATGAACGCCGTGTGTGATGATGTACAATAATGTATCGTGAAGGATCTCCACCATAATGCTTCATCGCAAGAATCCCACGTAGTACTACTTTGAATTATAGTATTGCTTTTTCAATGACCTTGCAAGGAAAAAGACCGACAGCTGTGAGATTTGAACTCACGAGGGTTTCCCCAATAGATTTCGAGTCTATCGCCTTAACCGCTCGGCCAAGCTGTCGTAATAATGATATTACTCAAAGTATTCTAAATTACATACCCCAACCGCGCGCAGGTGGACGATTTCTCGGGAACGATCGACGCATGGAGTTGACCTGAAACTGTAAGATGTAATGTACTCCACATGTGTAGGAAAGTAGTGCCTGCAAGCATTCTAACCTGCGTGGAGTGTACAGGACGAAAGCGAAGACGACGGAGGTCCAAATTTGTACTCTCTTGCACCTTCGCATTGGATGTGCCGCTATCTGTAGTTAGCTCCCACTGTGTAGGTTGCGATGTGCGCATGTGTCTTGTAGACGTTGGTATGCGTCCAATGCCACGTCGACCTTCCTATTAATATCATGTGTATTCATTCACCCACCAAGTTCCGCCATTTTGCAGAATAATTCCCTTATTAACTGTAATACAGTTCCACTGTTGTTTTGACCCGAAATACTGTTTCAATGTGGGAATTATTACATCCGGATGCACCTTTTCGCTAGTAGCCCTGTAACCTGGGACTCCGTCCTACCCCGGTAAGTACATACGATGCTAAATCTCCGGGGTTAACTGCATCGCTAGTGGTTAGCTATCGCTAACCACGGAGATGCACATAACCCCGAGTAAGAGGTGAGGTGGTCTGAGCATACAAAGTTCCTTATAAATCTCATTGAAACAGTATTTCGGGTCAAAACAGTGGAACTGTTTAAATGAGGGAATTGTACCATTTTGCATGCATTGAGTGACGATATTTTCTCGCACACTTGTGCACAAGTGGTGATGTCACGTTTATTTCTGATATACTTACTGTATTTTGAATGGGTAGCGAACGGATAGTAAAACTCCATAAATTGCATGTATAAATGTAACAAGTACAGGAATTAATTTCCACATCCTATCCGAGATGATGAGGCAAATACCCGTTGAACCCTGCAGCATGGAGCAACTACAGAACAACAAATGTGTCAAACGAGCGGTTTGGTGATAAAATTGACGAAAAGGAGGCCCAAGGTTTTTAGTGATCGCAATATTACAGTAATTCAATGCTGCCAGCTGATTTCCGCAAAGTTGGTGACATTTTCATTTTATATGTCTTCACAAAACCATTGCACATACTTTGAGTGAGATGCAACTTAACTAGAATTGTGTTTGAGAAATAAGTCCACACGCTAGCCACATATTATGTGTATTATTCATGATAAACGATGCATACAGTACTAACTGTACGTTTGTAATATCGTCACCCTATGTTGAAATAGTAGTCGGTCAATTGGAACAATCGTTTTAAATTCGGAATCAATCGGACGCTTACCTAATTACTTTGACTGTGGCGAATGCAATGAATACAAATTGTACTAAATAGGATAGTATGCCTGGTTCAGTGAATGTCCGGAATGATATCCTTAATCTTTGTAAGAGCTGGCATCAACAGCGACCAGATCAAGTGCATCACAGCTTCAACGACACCAGCGACAGACTGGCTCAACCCCCCACCTACCCACCCGCACATTATTATCTCTTCAACGAGCCTAGACGATGAGCGCCGCTCCATGCCTATATGGCTCCATGAACGCATCCCGCATCGTCGTGGCGGGACCTCTCTGCAAGGGCAATGTGTCCGATGTGTGCGTCGTCGACTCCAAGTGTGCCCTAGTGACCAAAAACATCTCGAGTGTCGGCATCGAAGGAACCATCACCATGACATACGTCAATGGCTACAAGACCGGATGGGACTCTGTCGACGCGATCGGCGATCTCTCAAACTTGTCCACCATTGGCCTGTACGTACGCCTTGCCCCTGTTGGTTCGTACTATGGCTCCCGTGTGTTGTCCGTAGATCGGTGGTCAACTTTACAAAGTTGAACATCGATGCCATCACTTTCAGCAGGACATTGCAATACTTGTACGGCCGCGATCAAGTCATAACACCATTATTTCCCCCCCTGACGTCCACTATTCTAGGTTGTTCGACAACATGTCCATCCCTGTGATTCCAGAAACGTTAAACTACACCGATCGCTTAGGCCACTTGTACGTACATACCCCCTCTATAGTATCCCCGCGACGAATGGCCCATTACGCTCCTTCCCTCGGTAGGCTGTTTATCGAAACCAACACGTCCAACATTCCCAAGACCTTACCCGTGAATCTCTTTGACTGGTACGCACATGACTTGCTCCCAACTGTTTGCGGTTCTAAACTGACGAATAGGACGTTCTTGTACCAGCCATTGAACACCGATACGTTGCCCAATATCCCGTATTCGGTCCAATACTTGTACACACAACCAGCCACTTCATAAATATTGGCCTGATGCCAAGGTTGACCTGGACAATCTTATTAGGGACTTGCACGGCAATGAAATCACCAATTTGACCTACCACAAGCTGGACTGGACCAACAAAACCCACGTGTACGTATGTACGATAGGGCTATAGCCTAGCCTAGCCTAGCTCATTGGCCAACCTGGCATAAGGTTAGCCTAGCCTACCTGACCGGCTAACCTGTCATGGGGCTAGCCTAGCCTAGCTCATCGGCTAACGTTCAATGTGTCTTAGGTTTTTGCACAAGAACAAGCTCCAGGAGATTTCAAACGTCAAGTTCAAGAAGGGCATGCTCAAATCCTTGTACGTATATATTGTAACGTTAGTATATATTTATATATTCTCTCCTGGTCGTCTTTGAATACAGTTTTATATTCCTCCATCAAAATCTAGTCGAATCTTCATAACGATATATACGTAGCGTCCTGTCAAATGCCAACATTTCGCACTTTGAACTCGACCTGAACTCGTTTGGGGCGCTCGACTCGCTCGGCCCGTTCCAAATTCTCAACCAATCGTTCTTTGATGCCCAAGAGTACGGCTTCAGGATGAACATCAGCAACATCACGCAAGATGCCCAGAAATGCGATGCTGTCAAGGGCGTCGTGACCGAACTCTGGTCGTTGCACGCTGCCATCAACAAGAAAACGTACTCCGTGTGCGTGGTTACCCCACCGCCTGCGGCCACGACGCTGTTGCCCACGCCAGCTCCAACTGTCGCGTCGTCGTCCAGTACGTTGTGGCTTTGGTGTACCTCTTCACCTTGTCCTGTTTGTTACCCCAAATTTGGACTGATTGGTCAAATCTATCGATAGTGACTTTTGCATGTATAAGTAAATGGTCCAGTGTCACACTACCGTATTGATTTTGCCTTATCGAGTTGTACCCAAATTGCTGTATGGTGACGATTTGGTGGTACCCAAGTCGCTTTATATTGGTAAAAAATATCCAACTATCTCGTTCTAGCCAATTAAACAAGTCAAAGTAGAAGAAGGAACCAATCCGAACGCATTGGAAAGAAATCAGACCAAGTTGTATATCCATTTCGATCAGATTTTCCTGACATTTTCGAGGGTACAGATCCATAAGGTATACGGTAGTTGATGGCACGCACGAATTCGATGTTAAAACTACTAGTAATTGGTCAAAGAGTGGATTTGATAGGCTACTTGACTAGTGATCTGTGTTTGATTGGTCGATCGATTATCGGCCGATTTGGTGCAACTCACTCGTATTCGATTGACTGTGAATGTTGACAATACATGCAGTACCACTAAGTGACACACATACTTCGAAGTATTTATTTACCACCATATTTTGCAAACTCAAGTGCAAAGTGCAGTTCGTCAAAAGTTCAAGTTTGACGTTGATTCGTTGTAGACACGGGACTCATTGTGGGCGTGGTGGCTATCGGGGTCGTCATTTTGGTGGCTGCCCTGTGCTTCTTCATCCGCCGTCGCAACCGCAAGTCCGACGCCGAGTTTGAATACCAACGCGAAGGCGGCAAGTCTGCGGGAGGCACGACGAGCACCCGTTTCATCACGGACAACACGGCCACGGGTATCGACATGTCGGAGCTGACGCTGTACCGTCTCAACCAGCAAGACGTGGTGCCGCAAAAGAAGATTGCATCTGGCGCGTACGCCCATGTCTTGTACGGCACGTACAAGGGCACGCCCGTGGCCATCAAGAAACTGCTCAGCTCTCGCGTGGGAGTGTCGGAAGTGCAGGGCTTGATTGACGAAATCAAGCTGCTCGCGAGGTACACTTACTACTTATTACCTTGTACACTTACTACTTATTACCTTGAACCAACCAACCACAACATATATATTTGTTGTGACGAGGTTGAGTACATAATACTCGTATTATCTTGTAGCTTTACGTCGCCGTATGTGGTCAAGCTGGTGGGGTGCTGCTGGGACCAGCCGTCCGACTTGGAGTGCGTGCTCGAGTACATGAACGCAGGCGACTTGCGGGACAACTTGATAGCGCGTACGGCAGTAGACTTTACCTGGAACGAAAAGATCCATGTGATTGCCGCGATCGTCGATGCGTTGGCGTATCTCCACTCGATGCCAGTGATCCACCGCGACCTCAAGAGCCGCAACGTCCTCCTGGACTCAGTCAAGTCGGCCAAGCTCACGGACTTTGGTGTGTCGAAAGAAGACACACAAGAGACCATGACCGTCGGCGTCGGCACATACCGGTGGATGGCGCCCGAGATCCTCCAGGTGAACCACTACTCGGTGGCTGCCGACATGTTTTCATTTGGGATGATCTTGTCCGAGCTCGACACGCACAACATCCCGTACGCTGACGTGACTAACCCCAAGAACGGCAAGCCCCTCGTGGACACGGCCATCATGAGCATGGTGATTGCAGGCACGATCAAGCCGACATTTTCGCACACCATGCCCGAGTGGGTGCGGGACATGGCCCAGCAGTGCATCGCCACAGACCCCGAAGACCGCCCCACGGCCATGATGCTGTCCAACGTCGTGCGCAAGCAGATCAAGCGAGAAGCGCATCAACTAGGAGTCTAGCGTTAACCGCAGTCGGTTGCATGTACTGTACCTGTGCTCAGTTGTCGATGTTTGTAGACGAGCTGGGGTAACCACCTCCCTCCTTTATGTAATAAGCTCTGCATTCTTAACGTTGGCGTGGTGCACCATTTGCGCATTCGCTACACGGGGGGATTTCCACTTTCGGGATTGCCACTTTGACTACCAGTATACATGTTGCCATAACCATCCCTCCGTTGTAGCTAACCACCAATGGTGCTAGCTAGCAACAAGGTGGAGGATACTCTGCTACTGTACCCCTGCATCTCCCATCATTCCCCTACGTAATTACAACCGGTATTATTGTCCTGCACATAACGGGCCCCGTCGGCGCGCCCTGTTACACCCCAGCCAACTTTGTCATGCTACAGTAACATCTTAAGACCTAACAGTGCTGCCTGGGACGACTTGAAGTACGTGTCTGTAGTATTGGAACTTGGGTTCACACGTACAGTTTTACGTGTGCGGATTGTCGACACCGGGAAGTGCGTGGACTGGGACGCATCTGGCAGCAGACCTACTGCTTTTGTCGCATAAGGCATCACGACACTTGGCTCAGATTTCAGATCATTCAACGCAATGTTTAGCATATTGATGGAACTAACTATAAAGGGTAAAATAAGTTTCCACAAGCACCAGGTTGATAAGATCCTTGTTTCAAGCTAAATACATTCAACTGCTCAGGCAAATACACGAAGTTTCCAAAGTCATGTTGTTTTACACAATCGATAACATCAAGGAAGCTGTAGTCGTCTTCAGTGTTGGAGGCATCATTTATATTCATCTCAATTGCATCAAGCAAGTACTCGTGGGAAACGAAGCCATTCATAGCACAAATCGGATTCTGGGCATTCGACACGATTTCGGTGAAGTTTAGATTAACCGAATAAAATGAATGGTTCAAGCGAGCTGACCTACCACGTAGTACAGTGTGTATCTGGTCGATTACAGTATCCGTTATTTTTAATTTCCCCCAGAACAGGGGTGGTACCCTGCTGTGGGGGAATTGGTCGTCCGCACTAATTAGGGTCTACGGTGTATACCAGTCTTGGATACACTTAACGTTACACTTACAGTTAAACCATTGCAGAATGTGTTGTCTGGACCCTACTGTACTGTTAACCCATTACAGAAAGTGAGTGTTGCCTTGTGATTAGAAATGCAAGTGCTGCACTATATTTTATCTGTCTATGCAACGAACTGTAAACCGGATAATCGTCCGTTAAATCCAGTTCCAGCTGGTAAATTGTCGATTGTACTAGCCCTTTTTAGGAATAGTTGCATTGTTGTTTTGACCCGAAATACTGTTTCACTGTCAATGAGGGAATTATCACATCAGGATACACCTTTTCGCCCTAGCCCTGTAACCTGGGATTCCATACTATCCCCGGTGAGTACATACGATGCTAAATCTCCGGGGTTAACTGCAATGGTACTGTACAGTAGTGGTTAGCGAAAGCTAACCACTTTGAGATGAACTTGCAGTAGGGTGGTCCGAGCATACAAAGTTCCATATAAACACTACAGTGGTTGCTGGTAAAACCCGGCCAGGGCAACTCTCCAAAATTTAAATAAATAACCAAAAGTAGGGATGTATGATTCTGTGTTTTGATTGGATAACTTCATGGGAATATTCGATAACCAATCACAAA
>NW_009798453.1:0-14558 GCF_000520075.1 Aphanomyces astaci
AAAAGATACTAAGTATGTACGGATATCCTGGTCGTTGTACTGTAGTCGATGCGACGTCGTAATCCAAGATGCACGTCTGAAACGGCAACAGCGTCGACTGGTAGTGGCCCAAGAACGAGTCCACGGACTCCGATAGCCGAGTCATGTGCCGCGCGGTCACGCAATACCCGTTGTCGTCGAAGGTAAAGTTGGAACTTGTGCTCTGTGATCCACTCCTTGCCGAATTTTCGCGTGGCCGGGTCGTTCAGCAGTGACGCGTGCCTCCACGAGGTGCGATTGTGGTGGTTGAGGGCGTACATACCTTGATGTGATGCGTGGCGGTCCAGTGATACATCTCGCGAACCAGCGCTTCATGCTCGACGAGTTGGGCCTTCAGCGCTTGGTTCTGAGACTCGGACAGCATACGAAGGTCTGCCAGAGACCTCGCCACTTCTTGCCACGGCAGGAGAAGCAGACTCCGGGCTAGCCGTGTGGGGACAGACTTGTGTAGGACAGACCGGATGTGTTGTTGTTGTTGTATTATAGTTTATACAGACAAAACTATATGAGGTGGTAGTACGTCTTAGGCCGGGTTATGGAGGAGATCGAAGTCCAGGTAGTCGTAGTAGGTCGCGGCTTCGCTAGGAGGGAGGGGGTCACTGTCTGTAGTTGTATTGTAGTCGCGGCGGTCATCAGGGGCTTGTTTGGAAAGGAAGTCGGCAGCCTGGTTGAAATCGCGCGGGCGATGTGTAAATCTACAGAAGAGGCGGGATGCGAGGGAGCGTGCTTGAAGGTAGGAGGCACGGAGCCCCGGATGGCGAACGCGGTGGAGGCCGCGCATCTGGTTCAGAACGAGTTGACTATCGCCGCAAACCTCAACGTGGGTGAGGCGCATAGATACCGCGAGTGTGAGGGCCCGGATGAGCCCATCATATTCAGCGATATTGTTGGTGGTCGTGGTCGGGATGTAGTGAGCATCATATTCACTCAAAAGGGGTTCATGTATGGGCATGGCGATGGCGCCAGATCCTCCACAAGCTGTGTCCGATCTGGAAGCACCATCAAACAGGAGGAGACCCACGCGTGGCGGTGTGGGAGGCGGGGTAAGGTGTCCTGCCGTCGCTCGCCGGCACTGCTGCACAAGGGCGGTGAACGCTTCGGCGCGGAGCTGATGGCAGCGGCGGGTGTGGTATGTTGCGAGAGCTTGGAAGTGAACCATGGCCAGGCTGGGGAGCGAGGCCGGCAATGTAGGAGGGTCGAGAGGGTTAGCATGGATGGCGTTGCAGCGGTCCGTCCATAGGAGGCGCAGCCCGAGGGATCTGAGCAGTAGCCACCCCTGGTGGCAGACATTGTCGTATGCAGTTCCGTGGGTGGTCCACCGAGGGGCCTGTAGCATCCATGGGGCTGGACGAGGTTGTTCATTGGTGATGAGGGCGGCGGTGTCGTCGGACGGCCTAGCCGCTGTTGTCCCGTACCTTATAGTGAGGAGAGTTGTCCATAGTTGCTGTGCCCTGGGGCACCACCAGAACGTGTGGCTAGGACCATCAGGAGCCTCGCAGAAGGGGCATCGGGGCGCCGCCGCCGATTGTTTGAAGCGAAAAGCTTGGAAATGCCAACGGTATTGGAACCATGGAAGGCTTCCAGGGAGGTGCACCTCATGCCATGTCTTTGTTCAACAGAGTGAAGCAACTCATGTTTCATTCCGGTGCTACAACGCATATGTTTAAGACGATTGCTGATAAGTGCAACTTGTATTTGGATGTGAAGACTTACAAGACTGACGGTAAGGATGGTAAGGATAAGAGCTTCACCCCCACTAAGTGTGGAAACCCCAAAAACCCAAAATTTAACCTCGGAGTAACTCCAAAGCATGTGTTTGTAATTAAACCAACTCGCATTACAAAAGCCGCTTTGGATCGTCCAGACCTTGTTAAAGAACTCAAGCGAACTGATTTGACAATGCGCAATGGGAAGCCAACATTCAGTACAAATCAAGTCAACTTCCTCGATAGCTTTCAAGTGATTACGCATCTCTACCACAATCGTGACGATCTTCTCATTCCCATCACTCAGAGCAACACACCGAAGCTTCTCAACAACAACTATCAAAAGGTTACCACACTGTCGGAACATGATTTCGATGAAGCCACATTCCGAGAAATTGGTCGAATCGCTAACGAAGCTGGTGGTGTGAAGATGTATGGTAGCTCACCATTCAATCAAATCAAGGTTAAGAAAAATGGAAAGACCGTACTCTACGATGTGAACGACTTCAACGTTGTCTACTTTGACTTTGAAACTCTACCCAATAAAAACAACGAACATATTGCTTACTGCTGTTCATTCAAGATATTGAAATACAAATGGCGAAAGCTCGTCAGTATTGGCGATACTAAGTGTTTCTATGATTTTGATTGCGCTGAACGTTTCCTTGAAGCACTCCCAGAGAAGAGTTGCAAATATTGTGGGCTCACAATGCTGGTTTCGATCTCCGATTCATCTTGAAGCATGTAACTGGCTTCTCGGAGAAGTCTAACATCATTGAGTGTGGTACAAGTCTCAAGCAAGCTCATTGCTTCTACAAAGGTCGTGAGATTGTCGTTAAGTGTTCGAAGAGTTTCATTAACAGTGCTCTAGCTGAACTCCCAGAGATGTTCAAAGACGCTAGCAAGGGCGCTCTCTTGATAAGGAATCATTCCCTCACAAGCTTATCAATGTAGACAACTTTCAATCAATGTGGCCACTCGAATACTTGGATTCATTTGACGACAAGGAAACGATGATTGCAAATGCTACTAAGATTGGTACTATTAAAAACGATCTCCTCGAATGTACAGCAATATGCCACACATTATTGCAACCGTGATGTTGACGTTCTCTACAACTGCTTTGAGGCATTCAGAGTCATGTTCATTGAAAAGTTTAAGATTGATGTTTATCGTTTCATGTCAATCCCATCAGTTGCATATGCAGTGCAACACAATGAAGGTTGCTTTGATGGATGTTACTCTATGAATGGAACAGTTCTTGCTTTCGTGCGACAAGCAATCGTCGGAGGTCGCGTCATGACTCGCGACAACAAGAAGTGGCATACCAAGCATCAAGTAGATGACTTCGATGCTGTGAGTCACTACCCCAGCGGACAGTCGATTCTCCCCGGATATGTGAAAGGAACTGCAAAGCTCTTAAAGGATATCATTCCATCAGATGCTGATTACTACATCGCAGATGTTCGCATTGATTCTATCGACATCAAGCGTCACTTTCCATTGCTTAGCATCCAAACCGAGCACTCTCGAAACTTTACGAATGACATTGTAGGACAAACCACTCGAATTGGTAAGCAAGCTCTTGAAGATATTGTTCAATTCCAAGGCGTTACTTACACAATCATTCAAGGTGTTTACTGGAATGAAGGTTTCAACACTCAAATCATCACCACAGTGAAATCACTCTTTGAAGAACGAGCCAAACTCAAGAAGGAAGGTAATCCTCTACAAAACGGCATCAAACTCCTTTTGAACTCTGCATATGGGAAGCTCATTCAAAAGCCAAAGGAGAAGTTGCTTGTCAAAGGTGCTGACAAGATCGCTGAACATACTCATAAGCAGATTCATAAGATGATCTCGCGAACTCCTATCATCACAAGCACTGTCATTGATGAAAATGGAAATGAATCTACTCAATTGGATCTCGCTCTATTTGAAGAGCACAAGTATCTATACGACCATTACAGCCCAGCTCATCTTGGAGTGCAAATCCTAGATGCTAGCAAACATATCATGAATGAGGTGATGTGCCTGGCTGAAGATCTCGATATGAAGATTTGGTATCAAGATACTGATAGCATGCATATCGATCGAGACTCTGTCTCCAAGTTGGATGATGCATTTCAAGCTAAATACGGTCGCAAACTCATTGGAAAAGGTCTTGGTCAATTCCACTCAGATTTTGCGGCTATGGATGGCGCAAAAGGCAACATCTATGCAAAAGAATCGATCTTCATAGGTAAGAAGTCGTATCTGGATGTTCTCGCTTGTGATGGAAATGCTGTTGAGGGATAACATATCCGCATGAAGGGAATTCCGAGTAAGGTTCTTGCGAAGGATACCTATGAGGCATATCAGAGCCTCTTTAACAGCAATGAAAAGGATTTTGATATCGTTGAATTCTGCCCACTTGATATCAACAACAAGACACAGCGTGTGATGAAGCGTCTGAAGTTCTCCCGAAAAGTAAAATTTGAAGGTGAAGGTATTGTAGTCAACAAGAATGAAATGTCTGAGTCTGAAAATAGTGAATTGTAGATATGAGTGCGCTTCTCAAGAAACTCTATTACGATCCAAAAACAGGATTCATCAGTGCGACAAAGCTCTACAAGAAAGCGAAAGCAATCGATGAATCAATCACATTGAAACAAGTACAAGCTTGGTACAAATCACAACCAAGCATTCAACAACATGCGGCGCAAAACAAGCAATATCCGCAATTTCATATCACATCGCACAATCCGCACGAGTGGCAGATGGACTTGATGTTTATCAATAGTGACCGCAGGTCACAGGGAACCTCCGGTTCCTACAAGCAACCCATTTTAATAGCTGTGAACATCAATAGTCGAATTGGCTTCGCGAAGTTGCTACCAAACAAGCAAGGACCAACTGTCCAGAAAGCAATCAACCAATTTATCAAGCAACATGAAGTCACTGCTTTGATGTCGGACAATGGCTCTGAATTCACAAACAACAATGTCGAAGCATTCCTTGACAAAAATGATATCAATCATTCAAATGCAGAGCCAGGAGATCATACGGTTCTTGGGAAGATTGATCGATTCATTCGTACTATCAAGATGCGACTCCTAAGGATGAACACACACATAACTCAGAAGCTTCTCAACGACGTGATCTCTAATTACAACGATACAGTTCATTCCTCCATCAAGGCAACTCCAAACTCCATGAAAGGTAAAGTTATCTTCTCAGAGCTGCAACACAACAAGAACATTGTTGAACAAGTACAAGCAGGCATACCAAAAGGCTCCATGGTGCGCTACAAACTCCTATCGAAGACGTTTGACAAGGAGGGTGCTAAGTACTCGAAAACAGTATATGAAGTTGTAGGATTGGACGGACTCAAGATGCACATCAGATCGAAGAACAATCATGTGCTGTACAAACCTGTGAATGATCTCAAACTAGTCGATGCGGTAATTACATCAGACGATGCAACGCGCAAAGACAACATCCATGAAGTAAAACGCATTTTGGAGCATGAAAAGTTAAAGAACGGGAAACACAAGTATCTTGTTGAATGGACTGAGCCGAGGTCGAAGACCTCTCGGGGCTCTACGAGCCCTTCTGGTGATCAAACATGGGAACCTCAAACAAATCTTCGCATCTTTAACAAGAATCGACGATCTGAATTGGAGAATCGATACTGGAAGGAGCGATCATGATTGCAATTAATTAACGAATTCTTGATAGAGTTTCTCTACTCAAAATATAACGACTTGATTGAAGAACAACGTTTCAAACAACGAATCATGTTTCCATCATTCTCAAGTTTGAGTGAGCGTAAGAAGCGACCCCAAGCGTTGCAAGACAAGGTCGAACAAAACAAGCGAATTGATGCTATCAAGCGACAAGCTTATGCAAATGCAATCTTTGCAATTGACAACACGAACAAGATTGGTAATCTGGTTCCTTCGAAGTTCAGTATTGAGACTCAAACCAATCTACCAGCAGTAGCTGCTGCGAATGATCTGATTCCACTCCAAGTAGCGACTACTGCAACTTCTATGACTCCGACGCAAGTAGCGACGACTGGTACTAATATGACTCCATCAAATGATGTAGCGCAGCGAGAAGTTGCACAGGCAATTGAAACTGCTGTGAGGAAAGCTACGCGACAGATCATTATGGATCGAGCAACGCAAGCAGCTGCGACAACTCCTCTTCCGATTACTCCATCAAATGCTGCAGCTCGACGAGAAGTTGCGCAGGCAATTGAAACTGCAGTACGAGAAGCAATCGAAACTCCTGCATCTCCAGCCCTCGAGGCGAAACCAGCTACTTTGCGGCGATTGAGTTCGATGGATTGGCAATACCGAGAAGCGATTCGCGAGAATTTTGCAAACAATCATGATATTGCTCACACCATTAAGCTACAACCGATTATGAAATCGAATGGAGTGTCAGATTCGTTGACTGTTGTAGGAGCCGATGGTGAGCTTTACAAGAAGCGATCATATTCATATGGTCATCCATCTGCTAAATCTACAAATGATCCATCACTGTACGATTGGGAGGCAACTCATAATAGCTTGATTGAGAAGTTTGAGAAAATCAGAGCAAGCGACAAGCCAGTGAAACCTAAAGAAGGGTCGCGAGTGCCGCTGGCAACGTCAAGCAAACCTGCACCCGCTCCGAAAAGTGGTCCAAAGACCATTTCTGGGAAGAAGGCAAAACAGCATATTGGAATGCTCGACGCTGGCGATGAAGTAATTCAGAATTTGGGGTCATTGTTTGATGATGCGGTGGACGATCCTATGACTGGCAAGGGTCTGAGCTCGGAGAGCTCGGGAGACCGTCGGTCTCCATTTCGATTGAACAAACTCATGGGAAGAGGTTTCAAAGGCGGTACTGCTCGTGAAACCATGAATAAGGATCATCTTCAAAAGCAAATTGGCACTAAATTCGTCGTCCTCAAGGCATTGCGAGAAGGGTTCCTTGTGTTGCGATATCCATCGGGTACTTCGGTCGCTCGAAAGCTTCCAATCTCTCAAGCAGTTGCTGACGTTGTTGATGATGTGATCACTGATAAGAAGTTTGATATCAATCGATACAACCAATTGTCCAACAATGATAAGAAGAGCATTTACGACTTGTTCAGGATCACGCGTTACGATCAAACGTTGCGAACGCCACTTCTAAACCCGTATGAGTTGGATGAGGCTGAGAAGTACATGCTCGAACTTGCGAAGCTCAAAGGACAGCTTGAATTGGGTAATCGTAACGAGCGCAATATTCAAGAGTTTTGCAAACTTTCATCGCATTTGTATAAATTGGGTGCTCTATCTAACAAGCAGCTGCAAGAAAACATTGCACTATTGTCATGAGGATCAACGTAAGACTACCATTGAAGAAGCAAGCAAATACATATGCGGTATATCAGGAAAAGGCTGATGATAATGAAGAGGAACTCTTGAAGAAGATGCAGAACTTGGTTGTAAAACACGAAGCTACGACGAGTGGTGCTGGAATGGCGATTAAGAGATTCGCTAAGGGTTTCAAATCATCGTCTAAGATTAACAAACCAAAGACGTTCTCTTTGTAAAGCACATTATTAATATTTTTTATGAAAGTTCTCTGAGACATTGATATAGAAGCACAATATGAAGACTGCAAGCGGTTACCAAGTTGTAAAGGTCGGTAAGATCTCCGATGCGAAGCTTAAGAAAGCGTTGAAAGGTGGATCGCTGACGTTGTCTGCTGCTGAATTGAAACCTAACGATTACTCTTTGTTACTTCATCCCGAAAACGCGAAGAAGGTAATCGCTGCCCAGAAGGCTAACAAAGGAACGCGAATCCAAATTGCTCGCGGAGAGGTCGAGCATAACAACTCTGAGCTTCAAGGTGGATCGATCTTCTCATCGATTTGGAACTTCCTAAACGGGAATGCGACTCCATTGCTTGATATCGCCGCTAACGTGGCAACTCCGTTCGTCGGACCTGCTGTGGCAACTGGGGCTCGCGAACTAGCTCGCTCAATTACTGGTAAGGGCTTGAGCTCGTCGAGCTCCGGAGGCCGAGGGCCTCATTTTCCTAAAGGTAGTCCTGAAATGAAAGCGAAGATGGCAGCTCTCCGCGCTAAACGAAAGACGAAGACTCTCCAAGGCGCTTCATTCCGCCTAGCGTGAGTTAGATGCATTACATAAAAAAAAGAGCTTCAAGCTCATCACTTTTTTGTGCTACGAAGAAGAAGGTGCACGTTTATGTTGTTATCTCGAAAATAGACCGACTGACCATCTTGATCCGAGATATTAACTTCTATGTATGACTTAGCCCCGTCGGTTACCGAAAGCCACGCCAATTTATTAGGTTTGACTGCTATCATTTGGCCGATTGTAGTGCCTTGAGTAGTAAAAGTCGTTAGAATGTCCGGTGGCATGGTATAGGCGTTTGAAATTAAATTGCAACGAACTGTGTAACTACTCACAGGGTTAAGCTGCGGAGCTTTCGTGCTTAGGAAACTAAGGTTACCACTAGAAGGCGTCGCTGGCATTGTACTTGGTTCGAATCCAAGCAAGTTCCCAAATTCAACGCTAGGAATTACCATACGCATCGTGAGGCCGCTCGCAGGCAACCCAGAACCACCAGTACTGTAAAGCCCAGTTGGAGGTCGTGTAAATCCAGCTGGAAGGGTCGTCGGAATGGATTGAACATCGATTTGAATAGAATAATACGTAGGATTAGCGTAGACCTTCATGAAGTAGACGTTGTTCTTCTCACTGTCGATTAGATAAGCTCCGACTTCAATAAGCTTCAATTGAATTGCGTTGTTCAAATCATCAACCTCAAAGTAACCATCTTGCAACGTCATTGTAACGGTTGCAGTTGTAGCGCCAGTAGGAATGATCAAACTGAATACATTGTTACGATAATTGGCAGCATCGATATTGAATTGCGAGTTGTAGAGTTGGATGCTGGCAAGCGCGACTTCTTGATCCTTGAAGTTAACACTCGAGTTGTTCAGTTCGAAACGAAGTACATTGTTTGTACGACTGATGATGTTCTTACGACCAAGTGCGATTAGTGAAGACATTTTGTTTGTATACTGAAGCGCAGAAACTATTTGAAGAATTCAATTACGAAACTCGCGAGTTGAAATTGACACTTGTATGGATTAGTATAATCAAACGAAAAGAATCATGAAAGGTCGCGTGTACAAGATCACGAATGATGATGAAAGCATCGTCTACATCGGCAGCACGATGTATACAGTACAAGAAAGGTGTTGGGGTCATATCTCCGCATTCAACAAATGGATGAAGGGCGACGCTAGATACGCGGCAATGATCTATCATCACTTCAAAGAGCATAGTATCGACTCTTTCAAGATTTCTCTTGTAAGTGAACATGAAATTGAAGACATTAGCCAACTTCGTGAATTTGAGCAGCTTGTCATCGACAAAACCAACTGCGTCAATCGATATGCTGCATTTCGATCTGAACAAGATCATAAGGAATACCAAGCGAACTACTACCGCGAGAATCGTGAAAAGTGGAATGAAGCAAATCAAAAAAGACGAGAAAATGGTAGCAAAGCGACTTGTGATAAGCTGTATTATGAAGCTAATCGAGAGACAATCCTCACAAAGAATAAAGAGAAGTTCAATTGCCCTTGTGGTGGAAAGTACACGAGAGGTGGTAAGTTACAGCATGAGCAATATCAGAAGCATCGTAGATGGGTTGAATCACAGCAGTGAGAGTCTCTTCTTTTTTTGTTACAATTCCTTAACATCTATGATTTTATTGAAATTAAAGCGTAATTGCGCATTGATTGAATCGACTAGCAATACCTGTCCCTTCTGAGAGGTTGCTTGATTGTATGCTTGAAATAGCTTTTCCTGCGTAATTCCTTCGATAGGAAAGTCTTTGAGTAACATTTGAGTAACATTTGCAAGTCACGCTTTGAATTGGCTTTCAAAATCATGACTATCTCGCTATTGAGTCTAATAATTTTGTCCGTTGCAAAGTAGCTATGACTTAGGAAGATCGTAGAGAGTAGCTTGTGACGTCCACGTGTAAAGTAATGTGAGAACAGATCCTTTTGAAGCTTTCTATCGTTAGAGTAGTCATCGATGATCACCAGTTGTAGCTGTCCATTCGCTTTGATTTGATCGACGCTTGGTGGCGTATCTGGATCGTAGACGGTGATATGTCCTTCGAGTTTGTCCTTGAGATAGTTGTAAATCTCGTGATCAGGGTTACGGGCAATCAAATGCAAATGAGTGTAGATGTTAGGAGACTCTTTGATGATGTGCATGATTAGATTCGTTTTACCTGAGAAGCTCGGACCAAGAACGATCGCTCTAAATAGGTTTGGGAAGTTCAAATTAGGATTTGTTCCTTGACTCTTTGTCTTGAACTTCTTTGGCAATTCACCGCCGTAGTTTGGAACGCTCATAATGTACTATATCATGCAGAATATACAAAAAGTAGCAAAGCTACTAAGTAACTACGTTACGAAATTCCATTACTAATCACTCCCTTACGGAAGACTTGACGTAATGTCCGGATTCGTAGCAAGACCTCCAACGTCAATTACCTACACGTACAATCAAAATGCTTTCGCGGGTAACGAAGAGTATCTAACACTTGGAGCCGCAAATCTCTTGTACTGTCCAATTCAAGATATTCGTCTTTCTTACACGAATGGAATTACTCTTGGTTCAGCAGGTCCTTCACAAGCTCTCGTGCTTGATGCAAATCGTTCGATTAATAACATCAATTCTCTCACATGTACAAACTTGTTTTCAACGAACATCTCGGGAACGCTCTCAACAGCAGCGCAAACTAACATTACATCAGTTGGGACTTTGCTTGATCTGAGAGTCAACGGGTTCATTCGACAATCCAACAATGTAACGAGCGATTCATTGCATTCGACTCGATCTGGGTCTACTTTTAAGATGACTCATTCGTTGAACGACCTTATGACGTTGGGAATGACAACAAATCACGGATTGGCATTCTGTACGAATAATGTTACAAGAATGACCATTTCAAGCTCGGGTGATGTGAGTGTTACAAATTCGTTGAGCTCTGGTGGTTTAGTTAGCTCTACAACCGCAATGACATCACCGACATTCACAGGACGACATCTTATCAATCAAGCGAGCGATACTGGCGTTTGCACTGAAGCGTCTCCTAATGCGTTTCAAATCAATTCATCTGGATCGACAGCAATTACATCGATGTGCATGTATGGTGGATGTAGTAATACGGACTCTAGTGGCTGGTTTCAAACGAGCAAGATTGGTGCTTATGGTTGGTTGACACTTCAACCTCGAGGCGGTAACGTTTTGATTGGAGCTATTACAACAACTCAACCACAAACTCTCGTCGTGAGTGGAACAACCTTTGTAACTGGAATGTGCACATTGACTAACGCTTTCATTCAATCAACGTCCGGAGTAATCACAAACAATGAAACGTCAATTAATCAATTTCAAATCCGAGATGGTCCAACAAGCGCTAGCTGCTCACTTTATCTCAATACAGATAACACCAAAATCGGAGGCGGGTCTCATGTGATGAGAGCGTCTCTCCAAGCTTCTCACATGGAAGGAGGTACTAGAGTGTTTGATACGATCTATCTCAATCCTTTGGGTGGCTCGGTATGTATAGGAGCGTTTCAAGTCTTAAATACAGACAATGCGCTACAGGTCAATGGTCGTATCGCTACGAATGACAACATCATTGTTGCGGGAACAATCTACGCAAAATCTAATAACAACTCAGATGATTTTTACAATAGCGCTATCTTTACGACTGGATCTATTTATGCAACTGGTATGATTACAAGCGCGGATATCATCAAGACCACTTCAACAGCAGCGGCTACTTCATCTATTACAGGCGCGTTACGCTCTTCTGGTGGTCTTGGCGTTGCTGGTGATACGCATATTGGCGGAACGTTGAATGTTGCGGGTGTTGCAAACTTAATGACTATTGCTACTGGAGATATCACATCTTCACGATTGATTCTCAATTCTGAGAACAATTCTATTCGTTTCAACAAACCTTCGAATGTTAATTCGTTTACACGCATTTCAGCTAATGGAGGCTTCTTCAATTCGCAATTCGACATCTACACGCAAGCAAGCACTACAAATTGGGGGACGATCGCGTCGTTCGCATTAAGAGGTATTGGAACAAATTCATCGGGACGTATGTCGTTATCGTCGTTGTATAGAAACGGGGCTACTCTCGATATCGGTAGCGATTTGAGACCTAACGCAATCTGTGTGCAACAAACTAGTGGTAATTCTTGCAATCAAATCGGCGTAAATTCAACGGCTTTCACTCTAACAAGCGCTCAATCTCTTGGGTTTACTTTTCATAGCAACACCTCGACAACTCCAGGGCAACTTGAGAATGAAGGCGTTGAGCTGGCATCGATAACTCCTCTCGGTGAAATAAGAGCAAACTCTAACTTGTTTACTCGCGCTGGGTTGCACATTGGCGGGATCAATCAAACTGTCCAAGTAACCAACTTCGGCGAGAGCGGTCATTTGATATACGCGGCTGATAGGTTTAGTATCTTCGGCTATAATTACAGTCCTTTGCAAGTCCAGCCATGGAGATCAATCTCCCTAGGCAACAATAGGTTGTTTATTCGTGATGGTAATGGAACTGGATTCATAGGTGTTGGTACAGAAACACCGTCGTTTCCCTTAGATGTTGCGTACTCAACTAGTACATCTTACTCCGGATATGGATGGTTGAACTCTGGAGGTGCTGGCAACACTGGTGGTAGCTCTGGGAGTGTCGCAGTAGGAATACGCTGCACAACACGTATCCTGGCCACAGAATTTGGGGCGACTTCAGATCGTAGATTGAAACAAGGTATTACAGACGTTGAGATTAGACATGCATATCGCTTCTTAAAAGAAGTTAAAGCTAAGCGTTATAACTGGCGTGATGGTGGCTCTAGACTTCAGTACGGTTTCATCGCACAAGATATAATCGCTTGCTCTGGGCACGCTCTAGATGACCTTGTAACACTCTCACCTAATGAGAACATAAAAAGCTCTATTAAGGGATACAGTTGGAAGACGAGCCGCCGAATATGCAACTGAGTGTTAGTTATTTAGACACTATTGCGTTACATCATCGAGCAATGGCCGACATGCTTGAACGGATTGAGATGCTCGAAAGTCGTTTGTCGTGTAGAGGCGCTGATGGACGATTTGTAAGCACAAAAAAGAATGAGCAAGTCTAAGCTTGCTCTTGCATACGTTGCTTGTGAGCGTTGCTCTTGAGATGTCGAGACTTATTGCCGCGTGAGTGTTCCATTCCGCAGATGCAAGTCATGAGTTCATTGTTGCGTGCTAGATTCTGTGTGTTAATTCGTTCGCGATTCACTTGATTGTACTCACGCGCTTTATCAAGTCGCTCGTCTTCAGTTATGTAGGCACGATTCTTATTCACACATGCGACTTGCATCATCCAAAATGTCTCTTGCATACGCATTTCGCGCCTCGTTACTTGTTCGAGCTGCTCAATTATTCTAATCTCAAACATATCCACACCATGCAAACATATGTAGGGGTGAATGGAGCACTTACCACGACCGCTTCAAGCATCGTTCTTATGCTGATTCCAGCGCGTTTCAAGAGGGTGACTCGTACTTCCAATGTATCGAATCGTCTTATCTTTACTCTCAATCTTGTAGATCGTAGCGACATCAATAAGTTCGACTGTAATAGTGCGCGGCATCTTTTTTTATCGTTTTATACAAGATCTTTTCTTGTGTCAAATACGTTGCGCGCTGGCATAAAAATATAAATCAATATCAATTCAAAATCCAGTCCTTTTTATCATACCTTAGACGTCCAATTGAATTTCACCCGTGAGCCTATCATAAGATAGAGACCTTTCATAAATGACCAAGATCAACAGCGAGCATCCTTGACACGACGAGTTAGTACCAGTCACCTGAACGCTCTGTGGTACATTCGGGTCGGTAACACGAGAGCAATCACCAACGATGTAACGATGAATAGTGGAAAACTTCTGGAAATCGATCAGGCCGTTACTGACTTCATGTGTGAGACCACCATTGATAGCGCCGAGCTTCTTAAATTCATTCTCATACAACTCGTAATCGTATTCGAGGGTTTTCGAGAACACGTTCTCGTTACCAATTTGAATTTGCATGTTTCGCAACGCCGATCCTGCTTGTACCGTCCATGGTGCTGAATCGAAAGGCGATCGGAATTGATCAGTGCCGGCTGCAGTTGCAAAATGTCCGCTCGAAGTTTCCGAGAACGGCACCGCAATCACATGCTTGATTTTCTTATGAAAAGCAGACAATTGCACGTTGATTGGAGCATTCAGTTGTCGATCTTCGAGCTGACGCTAGCCCGGAGTCTGCTTCTCCTGCTGTGGCATGAAGTGGCGAGGTCTCTGGCAGACCTTCGCATGCTGTCCGAGTCTCAGAACCAAGCGCTGAAGGCCCAACTCGTCGAGCATGAAGCGCTGGTTCGAGAGATGTATCACTGGACCGCCACGTATCACATCAAGGTATGTACGCCCTCAACCACCGTATACATATGCATATGCCATTTGCAGCCTTCCCTAGACCACAATCGCACCTCGTGGAGGCACGCGTCGCTGCTGAACGACCCGGCCACGCGAAAACTCGGCAAGGAGTGGATCACAGAGCACATGTTCCACAACACCGACGCCATCTTTCATCAGTACGGCTTCCCGCCTCGGGAATCGTTCGAGCACCTTCTACACGACTTCAACTTTACCTTCGACGATAACGGGTATTGCGTGACCGCG
>NW_009798454.1:0-16192 GCF_000520075.1 Aphanomyces astaci
GAAAATAACTGAGTTATTACCTCCAAATGACAGTGCAGCTTTTCCTTCTGTTATGGGTGCCTCACCACTCTCCTTGAGTTGGGCGAACTTGCGTCTGTAACCGCTGACGTACTCTACTCGTAGTTTGGATAAATTTTTAATAGTGTCATAGTATGTATTGCTACCTTTCATCATTGCATTCAGTTCTGTTGAGAGCTCCACCTTGGCCTCTTTGTGCAGGAACTCAACAGCACTCTTGACGCGGTTAATCGTTGAGACCGAATTGTACTTGCGTGGTACAAGCTCGTATCCGTTCAGGCTCCGTTTAACGGATGCATATGAAAACATCAACTTGCAGAGGGCTGGGGTCACAGGAACGACAATGCGTTGCGCTGTTACGTACTGTGGATGCTCGTTATGCAACCATCTTACGAGGCGTGCGAGTATCGATTCGTACTGTGATCTTGTGTATTCCACAATCCGGAGTGCGATTACATCGTCCGCCGTCTCGGTAGAGTTTGAGGTCGTTGGTTGAGAGGTCGTGTGTTGACGTTGTCCGCGGCCCATGGTTGGAGCTGTTCGTTTCGAGTCTGAATCCTTCCATGGTTACTTAGTATATATGCTGTAGTACTACTATCGTTCAACTAGTACCTAATGTTTCGTGAATGTTTCGTAAATCAATGGTATTTTTCTATACTTGCAGTAGCATACAAAATCCAGCATAAAGGAAAACCTATACTTCGGTTTTACGTAACAAAACTGTTTCGTGACACCATTGAATTTGTTTCGTATTTGTTTCGTAAACCATGTATATCTAACGTTAGTACTGTACTACAGTAGTATTAAAACTACTGTAGTCTTGTAAGCTTAGTAACGTTATCATACTGGTAACATGGACTTCGATGTGACCCAACGTTGGTATCGATTTGGAAAGTCAAATACTCACACATTCGTGCCAACAATAATTGTATATAACGTTAGCGTGTGTGTGGTGTTGAAGGGTCAATGTAATGATGGTTTGACAATAATAAATATATACAGTAATTTTTCCAAATACGAGTTTGCGATGAACGACGGAGGGGCCACCAATCCCAGTCCTTTTCTACGTCAATTGGTGCAGGGTCGTCGCGAATCGTCGGCCTTTCTCACTGTGTACTACATATCCATATCAAATTCACTTTTGAACTTGCTCAATCAAACCATCATGCGTGGATTTACGGCGGTGGCTGCTTGTATTTTTGCTGGTGCTCTGTTGATCCCCCAAGCAAAAGCAAACTGCCCCATCGCGAACCCCAAAAAGTCCAATTGCTGGTGCGACGCCGCCATGAAAAAGCCCAAGACGGTCGGTAACTGCGACAGCGCTCGAAACCAGCACTTCCACCAAAGCGCGCACAATGCCAAGCGTAAGGGGGCCATGCACTACCTCTGCTGTGACAAAGCCAGAGCCAAGTCGTACTGCATGACCATCGCCCAAGGCCAGGCCTGTGGTTGGGAACAAGGGATTGCGTTTTATTAGATCATGACACTATATATTCCCACCAGAATATCCTTGACCAGAGACGCACTGACTTAAGTCGTAAATACCAACCATATGTGCAAAGGTAGGGAGGGTTTCCAACGATCCAAGCCCCAATCACACAGAAGTGCCTTTCTATTAATAGACTATGAATAGACTGTTATTAATAACCAACCTACTATTGCGGATATGGTACAGAATTCCAGATTCCGTCGAATCGAATCTCGCCAACTGAACCTATCACAAACCTCGCCCATTGGCTAATCTATTCATGCTAGACTATGATTGGCTACTCCGAAACCAGCCTTTCATTGAACAGGCTTTCAGAGAACGTGCCGCACTGCAACTCACAACATCCACGCGGACTCCGCGTGGATCATGATTTTTCCATCCCTGACGCGGACACCACCATGGACGTTGCAGACACTCCCGCGAGGAACACGATATCCTCACAAAGCCCACGTCAAAGCCTACAACCAGAGGTGGGGGCGCTCTCAACCTCGTTGTACGAGCTCACACTTGAGCCTATGGTCAAAGAGACTGTCGGTCAGCGCAACGCGTCCGCTGTGAGGTTGGCAACGTTCGACTGTGGTGGTGCGTCGTGGGAGTGAAATGAATCGTTTTCTCGTCCTTCCCATAGAGGACTGCCAAACAAGACTTCTGCATCCCTAGGAAGTCGTAGTCATAGAGGAATAGCATCATAGTGTTGGGGCTGGCATGCCTGTGCAAGACAACAGACTCAATGGCGCTCATGGGTATCGACGAGCTGCCAGAAGGGCGTGCGTTTGGAAATGGCGCGCAAATGCGAAACTGCCAAACGCACAGATAAACCGATCAAACGCCGTCGCATGGTTTATGAAAGTAGGGATTTGAACCTCTCTATATCCGGAAAAATCGACAATATTAATAGTATCTATGTACTATCTACCCCACTGCAGAGAGAGATATCGTCTGACAATACAGGGATGCGCAGCGGACTTTGCGCCGCATACATTAATCACGACCAACGCAAAAAGGTGTCACTGATCATGGCTCAAGTGTGTCGTATCCAATAAACGTTGTCACATGCTTGTAGTAGTTTTAAAATACCAGTACTATTATTAATAATAGTAGTATTATTTAATACTCCGGAGTAATATTAATAGTGATCACAAATCGGTCCCATGCACACTCCACTACTAGTACCTACCTAGTAATGATGATTATTTTCAAACCCTCCGTTTCCAACGCCGAGGTTTTGTTTTGAAAGTACTAGTAATACTAGTAACTACTGCTAATTAACTGTCCATACGCTTACTACATATTAATAAGGACAAGATATGAGTTTACACTTCAAATATCATCATGTCGACGAACTGTCATTATTTGTTAAAGCTTATTACTCGTCGTCTTCTTCTTCGTCCACCACTTCGTAGCCGTACGCAGCAGCCATTTCGTCGACAGTCGTGGGGGTGTTATCACTAAGTCGTTGGAACATCTTCGTTTCTTTGCATTTCGGGCCAAACACTATGGCACACACATTCAAAGCACGCGTGTACGCGGCCGACGCTTTGGCTATTTCGCCATTGCTAATATGGGCCTGGGCCACCGAGTTGTAGAGCGATACTTTTTCAGAGTGCGGATACGGCACGACGTACTCGAGCGCATCCACGAGGCGGTACAGTACCGACAGCGCCTCATCTTCCGACATGTGTATATCCGTGACCGAGTCATCCGTGAGGACTTCCATGGCCGAGTAAAAGATGTAATGGAATGGATGGAGCAGCGAGTCGTGGATGATCAAGTCGAGTTGGGCAAAGCTGTCGGCTTCCAAGTCTGTTGTGAACGTGGTTTCTTCCATTTCCGCGGCCGCCACCGTGTCGGCGTCCCATATCGCGCCACATTTGGTGCATGCAAACACGGCTTGGGTCGGATGGACGAGGCCGTCGCAGCCGCCGTCGACTTGACATTTGAATGCCCGTGTCTTGTCGGGCGCGGTGCCCACACACACGCCGCATGTGCATGCTTGACCTTCCGCCGTGAGCACTTCGACGCGCTCGGCGGCGCACATGTAGTGGGTGTTGAAGAAATCGACGGTGATCGGCTCGCCGACGGCAATGGGGCGGATGGCCGTGATCCAGATGGCTTCACCGGCGTCCGTGAAGCTTGCGTTGGGTTCGCAGCTGTGCTTGAGCTTGGACACGTGAAGGAACAAGCCGGAGCCGGAAATGTCGTCTAACGGGATCGCGTACTTGTTGAGCACGCCGATGAGGTGGCCGACTTGGTCGTCGGTCAACGAGGACGGGATAACGGACGCATGGGCTTCGCGCAGCGACTTGGCGGCATCCAACGACGCCACGACGTCGTCGGCCAGCACGTCCATGGACAAGAAAGGCGTCAACGCCGCCGCGTTCGACGTGTGCAAGTGCAACAACTTGAACAAGTTCTTGCGCACGTCTACCAACGACAACGCTTCATGGGGCTCGCATGTGTCCATGAGCTCGTCAAAGTGTTCCACCACGTACGGAGACACCTACGCATCGAACATGATCGTACATCGAGGAGTCAGAACACGAACTCTCAAGCATGTTTGCTAACGAAGAATATATATGCATGGAAAGGTCCGTACCGTGGTCAAATCCGCTTCATCCAATTCGTCCACAGGTTCGTCGTCGTCGTTGACCGCCGCGCACCCGGCGCACTCGTCGTCGTCGCAGTGTTCGTCGTGGAATCCTTCCTCCGGTTCAATGCCACCGGCAGACGACACGGTCGCAACTTCCGCAAAGATCACTTGGCCAGGGACCAAGGCTTCCGTGGCAACCACCGCCTTGGTGGCCGCATCCAGCGTCAACGAAGCGTCGGCAAACGTAGGGGCGTCGAATTCCATCTTGAGAAGGTGTCGCCTTGGCAAATCGAAAATGAATGCCAAGAAGTGTGCCACTTACCAACCAAAACGCCTGGCAGGGACGAACGGCCATGGGCGGCTGGAGCTGTACCCGCCCAAATGAATAATATTACCCGCCCATCCCATAGTAACCCATATATTATTAAAAGGCATTTGACCCGCCCACGGTGGACCACGGATTGGTAAAGTCGGATGGGAAAGGCAAGCGTTTCACATACAAAACCCTAGTTTAAAATGAACAATACTGGAGGACCTATATGTATATAAAACACCACAGGGCATCGTCGTGCAAAATTTGGAAGACAAATGGGCCAACCATATCAGGTGTAAGATGCTACACCATCGGATTGAAATTGAAGTATAGAACGATCCAACAGAGATTTATCCGAATGTATCCGGTATTTGATATCTCACGACGAAAGCATTTTGTGGAGGATGTGCTCCAACCCGTCGTCGCCTTGTCGAGAAGTTAGGACACTGTACATATATATATATATATATATATAGGACGTACATACAGTAAAGAAACCATGAACCAATACTGTACAATACTTCATCACACTACCACAGTACAGTAGCTCTGCTATTAGTGTCATGGCCTTACTATTGTACATACTGGTACTAATACACAGATACCATTAGCCGTAGAATGTGCACGGCTAAGATAATAGTACGAACTTAGTACAGTGAATAGTAGATGGTTCCCGTCCATCGAGGGGTCATATAAATTATAACAGGTTTCGCCTTCAATAGGTGTATACGATATATAGTAAAATTAATGCTAATATATGCATGATGTTTAACATGATATACATTATTTAAGTTAAACCATGCATAGTATTGTATGAATGCACTACCTAGATTGACATTTTCATTACCTTTCAAAACAACTTTTGCGCGCTTCCATCAAAACTCAACACCCAACTGCAGCATCATCATGACCCTTCCGACGGACGTCCTGGCTGTGCCTGAAGCACCGATCACGTATGACCTGAGCAAGCCATTGACGGCGACAGAGTCGTTCCGTCCTGGTCAAGTGATCTTCTACGAGACGGCGTTCATTACATCCACGGGAAGCTCGGTGCTGGAAGGGCACCATGACGAAGAGTGCGAGGACGAAGAATGCGACGGTTGTGTTGAAGTCGCCAACTTGGACGAAGATGAAGTGCCCCAGGTAGGTGCTCTACCGTCGCGTCATTCTGGACGCATCCTTCCCGTGTAGGTGAACGACGAAGTGGTCGACGATTTCGACGTGCTCATGTCGTACTGCGAGACGACGGAAGCGTTGGCGATCGTAGACGTGCGAAAACACTTGTTCAAGCTCTTTCGCCTCTACGAACTCGATTCCACGAGTCTGCACGAGCTGCTGCATCTACCCGTGGCCGCGGACCAAGCGCCGGCCTTTCTCGACGCCGCCATCGGTCTTCGCGCGGCACATCCAAACGTCGTGCCCCTCGGTCTCTCGGAGAACGATGTCGCGCACCTCATCGGCGTGCTCAACAAGTACTGCATTCCCCTCGACGAGGTTCGTCCCGTCTGGCTTGCATGTTCTGCCCTTTCTATCATTTGCCGTGTTTGTTTCCCATACAAATAGTAGTGTATTTATCTCGTTGAGCTGCCCCATTGCAATATAATATTAAACGTGAATATAAATAATCAATATAATCTCGAATCAATTCTACAATTGGAATATTTAAATATATTGTTCTATTACGTGTTGTGGTAATTTGGGGGGTTGCTATCGATTCTAATGAGATTGTTTAAGCTTATTCAATGTATGGTGTACACATGGTAAGATTACCATTTTGACTGGGTCAACCTACATCAGTAGTCGATGATTGGTTGAAATGTTAGTGCGTTTTTTGATTGGCTACGACATAGTCGCAAATATAACGGTCCCACCATTATATTTACGAGTAGAATCTCGAAATTGAACCTGAGTTTTGTCAATATTACAACTCTACCCTCGTGTGAATTCATCAGCCTGTACTACTACTGTACTAGTTGTAGTATATACAAAAAAGAGCAATAACTCGTATACATATTTACGTACATTTATATATAAATATATATATTTACGAACATTTATATATAAATATATATATTTAAGCACATTTATATATATATATATATATATGTACTAGATCGACAGCACGGGGCTGTTTGTATACGTGAGCCGTCTCCAGCACAGTTGCGTGCCCAATGCATGCTTCACAGACGCAGGCGACTCGCTCTGGGTCACGGCCATCGCGCCCATCGCGGCCGGCGACGTTGTGACGGTGGACTTTTTCAATTTGCACTACCAGCCCCATGCTGACCGCCACGCCGTGCTGTCGGAAGCCGACTACGAATGTCACTGTGCGCTGTGTTTAGGCCACGCACCCGATAAAACCCGTACGATTTGCCTTGGGTTTTTTGCCTGTTGTTTGGGGAGTCTCATTTGCTATCAAATACGTCCAGTTGATCTATATATATATATATGTTCATTGGATGTAGAATAGATACCCATTGGACTATACTATATATAAAGGTCCATTTGATATATATATATGTCCATTGGATCTATAAATATCTGCGTTTTTGCGCGTGCAATTTTTATCCATATTTATCCACTTGATCTATTTATATGTCTTTTTGATCTATATATATATATATATATATCGATGAAGTTGATCCGTTTAGGTCTTTTATCAGATCCATGTGTGGATTGTATAGTTTGACAATACCATTCAAACAAGTGGACATTGTATGTACATTACATTAGTATGTAGGGAGGTACAAGGTACCTATCGAATATGTCCATATATATATATATCTATTAAATTAATGTTGTGCTGCTGTCGTGGACGTATTATATATATCTATATATATATATATGCTATGTACACCCCCACCATGATGATGCGTATGATTACGATTTGAATCCCTATCTGAATCCCCATGTTGAATTGGACTATAGGTGCGTTCAACTGTGTCGCATGTGCTGATGGGATTGTGCATCCGACCCTGGACGTGTATGCTTGCTCGTTATGTGACGCTGTTTGGGACAACGACCTCGTGGAGAGGGCGACGGCGGAGGAAGCGATTTTGATGGACGAGCTCGAAGTGTTTACGGCGTTAGCACTGCGGGAGATCATGGCGGCTTCTCTGCTGCACCCATTCCACCACATCTTTTACGCCACCTGCTCCAACCTCATGAACGACAGCATCGACGACACGTTGACCCCTGAACATGCGCTGCTGGTACGATATATAAATAGTGCTGCCAACGTACGATGTATATATATATATATATATATATATACAGTATATTGGTGCCAACGTACGATGTATATATATATATATATATATATTGGTGCCAACGTACGATGTATATATATGTATGTATATAGTGCTGCCAACGTACGATGTATATATATATAGTGCTGCCAACGCACGATGTATATATATATAGTGCTGCCAACGTACGATGTATATATATATATTGGTGCCAACGGCGCGCAGTATTGGGTTGGTGTATATGATATTGAAATTCGGATTGGAATGGAGGATCGTTGTGGTCGAGTTGTCACTGTGGTAAAAGTAGTGGTTGCCACTGTATCATATACATCGTATGTGTTTGATATCTCAAAGTTGAAATATGTATATATCAAATTTGATGTATATATGCATGTATTTACATCAATATTTTCAGATATCAAAAACATACATTTATATATCGAACAATTCTGTAAATATAGTATGTATACATCAAATTTGTGATATATAACTATATGATTTGTTGTGATGGTATCAAGAGACATAGACGGCATACTGTTACTTTGTTTCGACAATGATATTTCACGGATAAAAAGTGAGTCATTCTTCTGTCGTCTCCCACGATGACCAAACCCAAACGCATGCAATAATAAATACAGCATACAATGTCTAGAATATATATATATTGCCTCGTATATTTGTGATTCCATACATGTTCCACAATACCTAAAAAGAATTGTCGTGATAAAACACCCAACGTTGAGTGTATTATATATATATATATATGTTGTGTCATGTTTTGATAGGGGTATATTTATTTGATGTGTAATAGGTGTACAAGGAGCTACTGGACAGTCTCAACTACGTCGTGCCGTATCCGCATGCATCCAAGATCCAGCTCATGAACCTCATGGCGCAGACAAGTGTGGGTGTCGGGCGCATTGAAACGGCCCGAGCGCACTACGAGGCCGCGCACGCGATGAGCTGCCTCGTATTTGGGTCGACCTGTGGGGAGACGAGATTGTTTGAGCAACTGGCGGAACATACCCCCACAAGTGTCGACGAAATGGCAGCTATCTATGGGTTTGAAGAAGAAGAGGAAGAAGAGGATGACGAAGAAGAGGAAGAAGACGAAGGCGAAGAAGAGGGGGGGGAAGAGGAAGACCCCGCAGACCCGTCGTCGCACCATACGATTGAAAATGTATGATAATTGGTCGATCGATGGCATTTGGGGGGGGGTTCTATTGACCACACAATATTGTTGTCGTTGTCGTGGTATTGTTACATGCACCGTTCGCATTCAACATACTATGGTCGTGTTATGATGTATTCGATTCAAAGTTGGAGTGGGTACTCGAATAGTGGTAGATCAACAATCGACTAGCCAATGAAATTGCTTCAATCCTAAATTCCAACCAATATATAATGGTAAAAGTCCAAGGCTTTCGTCCATTTGTTCAGTAGTATATACAATGGTGCTTTGAGTCGATTTCTCAAATATAAACTGCCCATTCCAAATTTGGGTGAAAAGGACAATATTTGGCGAAATATTAATCGCCTGGTGGGTGAAATATATTATTGGCGAAAAGTGAAATTAAACGATAGTTGGTCGAATTATACTGCTGGCTTGAAATATAAACGTGAAGTTTGAGGTCGCCACGAAATTAACAGTAAATGGAGATAACCGAAATATATCGGTGGTCTCGTGAAATATACTGCAAGTTGAGAGAAATATAGTGAAAAAAAGCTGAAATTAACCGCAAAAAGGTGTAGTATTGTCAAATCGATTCGAAACTGGAGCCCTCAACAGAATCGAATGTCTTAAGCGAATGGATTAAAGAACCGCCTAAGCCAATCAAATCACGTTCGGGTAAATCTCTGCCAAAAATCCAAAAGTTTGACTCGGCCCTTCGCATTGGGCAAAACCAGATATATACTAGTATTTGTATAGTATATTTATTACAAGCTTAAATTGGATCAAGTGGATTCGAATCGTGTATTTGGCGATATGACTCACAAGTCGAAATTTGGGCGAAATGCAACATTGAAAATGATTGTTTCCACTGGGGTTGGTGGGTATATATCATACAGTATGTATTGGAGATTCGGTATGAATTTCCGGACCCCGTTCAATCGAATCTCGCCGAGCGAATCGAGCGCCAATCTCTCCCATTGGTCAATCCGAAATTGCTTGTCGCTGATTGGCTCCAATCCATTTTCGAGTTCGGGCGAAGTGGATACTAATGGCCAATCAGATGTCTCGGCTCTATTTGTGCTCGATTGAACGAACCATACAAAATTGGGAACTTTGAAGAAAATCGACAATACTATGTGCCAATTTCTTTGATCGTATTTGATCCTATTTAAGCTTGTACACACTATAGTATACATAGATTAGTATGTACTCCTGGTTTCGCCCAAGGATTGGCAGAATATATATCGACAGGACGACGTGATTTGATTGGCTCAGGCGGTTGTTTCATTCCTGCGGTTATTCTAGTTCACCGCCATGCTTGTACACACGCAGAAGGTCCTCCTTGGTCGTAGGCGTGTCCGACATGAGCCGATGGTACAGCTGGGACTCATCGTAATCACGGCCGCTGCACAGGCAAGAGACGGTGTACGCGGCTTCGTAGGCGGCGGCGGCGCCCGGTATGTCCCCGATGGCCACCAGAGTTTGGGCCAAATGGTCGTAATGCTGGACCTTTTCATCGTGGGGATAGGGCAGCGTGTAGTTGAGGCACTCGAGCAGCCGACGGTAGATCTACCGTTTGTGAATTATATATTGTCTACCTTTTACACAAAAAATTTGGTTGACTTATGAATCACGAACTCTATCGATCGATTCAATGTTGTACTGATATATTTTGTATGTAAAAGAGTTGTCCTATGGTGATTGGTATCACACTAATTGAAGTCACACACCAATTTGACGTTGATGATGGTTTCCTGCAATCTGATTGGCAATAAATCCTTCTGCCGATGATTCTTCTGTCAGTTGTGTCGATTCATTCTGCATGTCGCTCCAGTTTAGAATATACGAACACAACAATGTAGAAATCTGTAGATGGGTATATATATATATTTATATATGTAGAATGGTAGGAAGGATTGGTGTATGAAACATATAGATATCGATATCGTAAAACGAAAACAACCTACCATCCAAAAAAGTCAAACATATATATATATATATAGATGGGGCCGAGTCACCCACCCCTGTGTGTAAACGATAGAACTGTACTATTCGTGAATACAATCAAACATACACACGATCTATTTATCGACAGCATGCACCATATACCAACCATATATATATATTTTTAGTTTTATATATAGTTTTATACATAGTTTTATATATATATATAACTGGAATCTACAGTCGAAACGTGATCCCATCATCGTCAACGTCGTCTCCATCCTACCAAATCGAACACGCAATTCCAACGATACACATATATATATATACACTTGACGTTTCAACCGAATCACACAAGTACACTCACAATATATAAATACTACTTACTATAAACTATCAATTACCCCCTTACAGGTAATAGTGTGTATATATATATATATATTACCTTGGCCAAATCCGTGTCTGGGACGTTCGAGTCGACACACATGGCATGTAAGTCATCAAGTGCCCAAAAGAAGATGTAGTGAAATGGATGCAGTAACGACGTCGCTATGAACGAGTCCAGGTCTGCCAGCGTCACCACATCCAACTCCTCAACCACAGATGACTCTTGGGCTTCAGCTGCTTGGATCTGGCTTGTTGACCATTCCGCAAGACAATTCACACATGTGAAGTTGTTGCCAGTGGGGTGCACGATACCTTCAGGGCAGTTGACGCATTTGAAGGCCCCTACAACGAATTCGGATATATATTATATATATATATATCCCATATATTTTTCACACACTTTCAATGCACGTACGTACGTATCCACGACAATATATATACACAAGGGAGACATGATATATTGTCTGTAGTAGTGTCAAGTATATATCGATTTGAAATTGAAGAGGGAGATCTGTCTCTCAATTGAGAATGAAGGCAAAATCGACCAATCAAAACCCACAACATGAATCCAGTGGCCAATCAAATTCACTCTTGGAATCATCGAATTCACTTCAAATCAAAAGTGTACATATAACAAACACTCGACCGATGATCGATGGATGGATCAGTCAGCAGCACCCAAAACACAAGACCCCAAAATTATATATATATATATAAAATGGCGGAAAAGCACAAGATAATATATATAAAAATATCGACAACGAGGTCGCACATCGTGTATATATTAGACATATATATCACGGCAAAACGTACGCGCGAGGTCAGGGGCACGCAGGCCACAGAGGTCGCACTGACATGAGATCTTGTCTACAGCTAGAAACTGGCGGCGCTCGTGCGCGGGGCGGTAGAAGAGGTCGGCGGCGTCCACCGTGAGGATCTGCCCAGCGTCGATGGCCGTGATGGCCGTGACCCACATGGTCGTGCCAGTTACCGTGAGGTTGCAGTTAGGCACACAGCTGTGTGTGAGTACACTTGAAAACACAAACACCCCGCTGCCTTCAATCTATATGTAGAACGTGTACAATAAATATATACATAGATAGTTCGATGGGGTAAAAAAAATATTTTGTAGCATCGATCGGTTGTTGTTTAAGCAAGAAACACAATCTAAAAATAATAATTCAGGAATTTATTTATTTGATCATTGATCAAGTAAGTATTAAAAATAAACAAGTCCTCCCCGTATATACAAGTATTAAAAATAAATGGAATATGTAAACAATATACTGTATAGCCACCACATACGTGGGGGGTCGATCAAGAAGTTCCGGCGAATTTCGTGCCAGCATATATATATATATATAGGCACATACACGATGCAACCCATGGACAATGGAATACACGTAAACTGATATATATACCGGTATAATAATGTGGTTCCGTGTCATGGACAGTAGTAAGTAGTACTACGTAGCTAGTAGACGACGTACAGTATAGTATAGCACAAAGATCGACATGAATATAGTCGAATTACCCAAAAAAGTTAGACTTTTGCGCTGATTCTTTGCCAAATCTATCGATCGATACGTATGTAAAACTGGTCCAGTGTCACACTATTTGAAGTCACACACTAATTCGAGGTTGAATTGGTCAAAGAAGAGTGGATTGGATTGGCTACTTGATGAATAATCTGGGTTTTGATTGGTCGATCGATTTGTTATTCTGCTCATTCGATGTGAGCACCCCACACTCCAATTTCGAATCGACTTGACAATAAGTGATAGTACATAGATCGACATATATATATATATATTTATGTATGTATATATATATATATATATATATATACATGTACAGTACGTGTACATATACGTGGAATAACAATGATCTTAGCGTGTCGATGATATAATAACAGTGAAAATATATATTCTCGCCAAACCCATAAGAAAGTATGAATAGGATTCAAAATAATATATTGGTTCACCCCATCCAACCAGTCCAGATGATACCAAGCGACTCATCATTCGAGTACCTCGTTGAGTGCGTGGCAGTACTTGTGGTTGAGCACGCCAATGAAATGTGCGACATCGTCATCCGACAGCGTGGACGGCACGACGGCGGCGAACGCGGCGCGGAGGGATGTGGCGGCGGTTGCGTACGCAGCGAGGTCGTCCGTGTCGATGGGGAGGGTGTGCAGAAGGAGCAGCGACTCGTGGGAAGGGTCGAGTTCGTGCAGACGGAGCAGCTTGAACAAGTTCTTGCGCACGTCCACCATGCTCAGGACGGGCACGTTGTTGCAGTGACTCATGAGCGCGTCGAACGCATCGAGCACGGCAGGGCTCATCGCGTCCACGTCGTCGTCATCGAGGACGATCGCCGGTCGAGGGTGGTGGCGGTGTCCTCGTTCACCTTCGTCGTCGTTCAACGGCTCGTTTTGCGGTTCGTCGAGCTCGACGTCGTGGTGGTGGTCGCAGCAGTTAGCGTCCATCGAGTCGCCAAACGTCGACGACACAAGCGCCACCTCCTGGAAGATGGGCTGCCCCGCCGCAAGTGCCATTGTCGCTCGGATCGGCTGCGTCACATCTTGGCTCACGGGAGCCTCCCGGAAGCTCGCGACATGGCTCATCATCGTGTGCTTGTGTTTGGTGCCTGTCTCAAATCAAAGTATGCCCGTACAACGACATGATAAAGTCTCACAGGTTTTATCTGTACTGTCAAATGGAATTCTCAGGAATGTCCGTGAATGGACGGCTGCGAGCAGCTCGAAGCGCGGCGCGAGCAGTAGGAAGCCTCCTGAGACTGTAGACCTCGTAGCGGCGGCAGTTGGGAGGTTACGAGGTAGGTATATGTACTATCGGTACATACATCGTCTGCTTTCCACCTTGGAGCAGTGATTGTTGCGTACCAGATCGTTCGACGACAGTGTGTTACAGTCTAGCTGAGGTGGGACGAGTACAGTATGTACGTACGTTGGACACTAACTAATAGTACTCCGAAGAAGTACACAAGGACTACTACTTCGAAGTAGTACATATTTCTAAGCTCTACGTAGTACTACTAGTACCTACAAGTACATACATACCTATCAATAGCTACTGTCACGTTAACTTATAACAAAGGGTGTTGTGTGATCTTGTACGATGAAAGCTTCCAACGGTACATACAGTATGTATGTGCTAGGCGTGGTGGATTGTTACAGTATGTACTACTAGTACTGTACAGTTATGACGTCTGCCATAAGTTACTACTTTACAGTGACGTTATTCAGGAAGTTGCATAGTAATGGTAGTACTACGAAGTAACTTACATATTGTCCTTCTCATGCAGTAAATTTCGACTGTTCAAAAGTGAAACCGTTTTCGAATGAACTTGGCAATATATCTTGTATTCACTATAGGACAGTGAGTTCAATCTGCAACGGGCTTTCTTAGAAAACGTATTGATTGGCTGAACTATTCAGAAATCTTGTAAAGGGGGGGGTTAGAATGGATTTTGATTGGCTAGTTCATTCTCAAATCGATTTGCCACGTCTATTCGATTCTACGAACCGACTTGACAGTACTGTACCACGCACGACCTTGTCCACGGGTGACTACTGTACTGTACCGATAGATCGAAAGTCACTGGCAGTTCGGCGCGGGAATGCGATACTGACGTTACAGTACTGTTAAGCTTAATAGCACTATTACTGTAGTAGTATGTGTAGCATGCCCATGCTTGCGCGAGATTTGATTTGGCTTGAAATATGTTATCCCTTTGTTGGCAGTAATTTCTTCTCACTCATGTATGTCAAGCGTTGGGTGTACATACAGTACGTATGTAGCTTTCCTTTGTCCGTTTCGCTTACTATTAACTAGAGCTACTGTACTCATACTATGCGTTGGAGATGCACTTATCTCTACGATATGTAACTGTAAATATCAACCCAGCGGTCACAAAAAATTGAGAGGTTTATGACTGCGGTCATGACCAATAAAATTGATATCCAAGATATCAATAGAATTGGAGAGGTTTTGGAGCTGATATTCCAGATATCAGTCGTTCTGGTCATAGCCAATGGACGTGCACTATTCGGAGAGTTTTAACCAATCTGAATCCAGAACCTTTCTCCAGTTACAGCCAATCAGGTCTTGTGTGAGTTTTGCGTTCCAATAGAAATTACGACACATTTAGCCAATCAAAACTTGTGTGGGTTTTGCGTTCCCACAGAAATTACCACTCATTTCACCTTTGGCCAGCATCATGGAACACGTCCTTGTCACCGCAGATGAGAATGGTGAGTACTTGTGCCCTCAATGCGAGGTCAAGTACACCCGCCAGGAGTAACTGCGCATGCACTGCACACACAAACACGGGCTCGCCATCACCTTCAAGGTCAAGCGTACTGCTGCCGAGAAGAGCGAACAAAGCCGCCAGCGAAAGGCAAAGTGGTCCGAGAAACAAGCGGCAATTCGTGCCCTTGTTTCGCTTTCGACCGTTGAAGAAAAGCGCGATGCGTTTTCGCGTCGCGACGCGAAAATGCGTGGGGTCCATGAAGCCAAGGATCCCATCGTCTACACCAAGATGTCGTCGATCCAGAATGCAGGTCTCGGAGTGTTTGCGGCTGTCGACCTTGTTCCTGGTGACGTGGTCACTGCCTACGACGGTCAACTGGTTCCCGATGCCCCGACCAATCACTTGTATGCTCTGCAGATCACGGGACCATCGAAGCCCATGTGGATTGACGGGCTCCGTGAACTGGAGCGTGGGAAAGGAATCGGATCCTTTGTCAACCATGCATCGCGCGAGCATCACTACTACATGAACTGCGACTACAAGGAGTTTGCTGAGTCTGCGTACATTGTCATCAAGAAGAAAATCAAGGCGAACAGCGAGCTCTTTACGGTCTACAGCTGTGGTTACAGATTCTAGTTAAGGTGAAATAACATGAACTGGTCCAAGTCACGCTGTGGTGTATTGGCGCAAAATGTCCTCCAAATTACGGCGAGATGCATGATGTTCCGCGATCACCTTCTTCAGCTCATCACAA
>NW_009798455.1:0-14173 GCF_000520075.1 Aphanomyces astaci
TTATAACGTTTCCCTCGTGTTCTACATTCCCCCTTTCTTCGAACACAGGTGAAACATGGACAGGTTCTAGCTTACTATACATTACATTACATGCCATGACTTGAATCTAGAACGATCGAATACTGGTGCCACCTTGCGCCAAGTACGACCAACACGTAGTAGTAGTCGTACTAGTAGTCCTTGGTTCTGTGACAGTGTCTTGCGACAACGGACCAAAGAGTTGTATGCTGTCCCTTTGCCACTTCAACATGGCAAACACAATATACATGGCAGTGAGTGTCCCATAATAGTTAGGACACCTACTTGGTGACTACTAAGGTCGTCTGTTTCAGCATCCGATACACGGTTTGGTATGTTACTTGATGCGCGTTCCGTTGTCGTGGCAAGGGCTTGATAAGGTGTTGGAAGAGAGCGGGAAACAACATGTCCAGCGTCATCGCATCCATGGCGGCCACGTCCTCGACACTCGCGGCCATTCCTAGCTCCACCGCCGCATTCGTCAGTCGTGTCATGACGGTTCTAGCTCGAGATAAGTTCCACGCTGCTTTTCTTCCGACATCGGATGCTTTTAGGTGCCGGTACGGACCAATCTCAGCATGCGCGTCGTCCCCGCGGTACCACAACTGCCACATGGTGCGGCAATCTGTGCTTGGAAACGTCCACAGGTCGCTTTGGACGCGATTTCGCAAGACGGGAGATGGATCGTTCTGGAGAAGGTTGTATATCGAATGCAACGAGTAGGTCGAGTCATTTTGAGCCAGGGGGCCCATGAGGTAGTCGGTGGCGTGGACGTACAGGTGCTGAATCGTCGACTCGAACAACGCCCGCAGCTGAGGTGGAGGTAAACGGGCAATCGCATCCTCTGACGTCGCCATGCCTTGGGCCAATGCGATGTCCACCAGCAGCGTCATCACGCTACACATTGCCCCCGTCCTCGCGATTTCCATGTTCTGAGGGAGGTGATGAGTCGAAAGATGCCGAAATGCGCTGATGCCATGGGTCGCGTCGCCATGAAACCACAACGTCCACACGGTGTCGCACATCGTCGAGGGAAATGTCCAATCTTCTGGAACGGCAAACTGTTGATCGTTGGACCACTGAAAGGTTTGGATCGAAATGGCCGAGCGAGGGGGTCGAACGACTTCGCAAGGTTGGGTAGTTGCAGTGGACGATTGCTCGGAGCATGTACGGGACGGAGAGCTTGGTAGCAATAGCTCACGGGTAGGACACGTCGTCACGGCTGGATTACATGAGGCCACTTGATTGGCATCGTCTTGGTAGCGAGCATAGGGGAGGTTAAGAAAATGTCCCATCGATACTGCCGAGTGCGATGACGTCGGTGGCCGCTTCCATTCCATGAGCCGCTTTCTGGAGTGCGCACGTCGGTCCAAACAAGCTCCCCCTGGTTCAGTTCCACTTCGCTTCGGGTGCGACTGCAATCGTGCCCAGTGTTTGGAGCATCGCCGCCTCTTCTGACCTGCTGGCATCAGTATTCCCTGAATCGAAAATGAGCGATACAGAGAAAAACTGGGAATAGGGTAGAGCTAATCAAAACGTTGTATTTGGAATTCTACCAGTTTGATTGGCCACTTGGTTACTGTTCTGGTTTTTGATTGGCTGGTCGATCGTCTTTAATTGAGCACCCACCAACCATGCTTTATTTTCAATAATCAAACCATTTTGACGTACTATTAATATTGAAATATTAATAGTACGTCAAAATGATTTGTTTATTGAACCGACGTAATAAAGTACGATTACAAGGTTGATGGTGGGTCTGCATTTAGCCCTGTGGTCGACATCAATTCCCCCCACCCACGCACGTCGTGTCCGTACACTACTGTAAGTAGTGTTTGCTCACACGTGTTGGTGGCATTGAAATGGCCAGAGTTTCGCGACGCATTGCATGGAGTTTCGACCAGGTGCGGTCCACATGAATCCCTAATGGGAGAGCGCTAGATGAATGTGATGGGTATGTTGTATTTATCAAGTGTGTGCACAAACTATGGTCGCTATGTCGTCGTCGGGCCTCTCGTCGTAGTGGCAGGCCACCAGCACCACGGAAGCCGTGATACGAACGGCTTTGGCCGAAGCTACCTTGATCTCCATGTGCCTCCATTAGACGATGCCGTAGTTGCAGTGATTATTACGACCAACACCGCTTGGAGCTACCAGTATAGCGGTAGAGTTCACTTCATATTTATGCTTTATAAGCATTGACGCAGAGGGTATACGGTTGGTAAGGATGATGAAATGCACTAGACACGAAGCCCGCGATTGCAACTCTTCGTTCTTTCCAAATCGAATTGATCATGAGTGCACCAGCTTTACTACAGGAAACTCGTTGCACCAAACTTCCTTGTAGGAATACCCATCACTCGGAGATTGCAAAGAATACTATATCCTATAGCAAAATCAGCCTAACCGTTAGTTCTGCATATCTCAAAGCTTATATAACGTTAGTTCTGCATATCTCATTGCTTATATATTGCTTCCGCGGGCCAGTCACTCATAACGTTATATGCAATTTGGACGTGTGCAGCACGTTGTGCTATGGAAGGGCCCCGGTTAGCTTCATGCTCTGCCCGTGAATACTCGAGTCCACGGTCGTATTAAGTGGCATGCTTTCAATATAAACACATTGGCGGTTGGTGCCATCGGGGACAGTAAATTCATGTGACATTGTCGCCGTGTTGGCATATAGTATTAAATAATGACAACGATCTGCAATTATGACGGAAAGATTCATTTCACAATGCGCAAGCACCAGTGTGTTATAACCTTGTCTCGGCCCCACTACACAAGCTGTTTCACCTCTATAATTCCATTTACCTCTCAATAAAAGCAAAACCGGAACGCATCGACGTCCACGGGGGCTTCTCGGTCGTTGTCTGAGTCATAATCATCGTCCATGAGTTCTGTATGGCCGTCGTCGCTGTGTACACTGAGCGTTCGTTTGGGTTTCCCAACATCACAGTGCACCAGATCCGGCCGTTTATCCAGCGGAACGACCTTGGACGCGTCGGCTTCCCGGATCATGGCGCGAGCTAGTGCCACCATGGGATCAACCAGCACCATGCCATCGATTTCAGAACCAGGCAGGGCCATGGGGATTTCCGTGCACCCCAGAATGGCGACCTCGGCCCCCAAGGCGCGGAGCTGGGATGCGAACGAGTGGAAGTTGGCGATGGCGCGGGGGTGGATGCTGGGGGACGTGGCCTTGATGCCCCACTCCGTGTTGAAGATCGTGTCGTTGAGGGCCTCTTGCTGTGACATGGGCACTTCCACGACGGTGTATCCCCGCGGCTCCAATAGGTCGTGATAAATGCGCGAGTGCCGCGACCCGGTTGTGGACATGACTCCGATCGCTCGGGCGGAGGGAGAGATCTCGGCCACCATGCGCACGGTTTCTTGAAGCATATGCAGAAGCGTGACAGACTCCTCCGACGCCGCCGCGGCCACAAACGTGTCCCAGATGGGCGGCGCGTGGAACGTATTGCACGGTACCCCAACGATGAGCTTGGCTTGCCGCGTGATGGCGGCGTGGACGAGCATCTTTAAGCTTCGCGCCATACCCAGTGCCGGGTTTTCGATTGTGATCGCGCTCGAAGCGTGCTGTGAGAGATACGTCGGACGCGCCGCGATGTCTGCGGACCGGGACACATGCACGACGTCCAGGTGTCCTTGGTCCGTACCATGGTTCTGGGTGTGCCTCAGGATGGCTTGATGAAGGACAAGGCCAGCCGCCGGCCCCACGCCACCGAGGATGCCGAGCAAGGGTTCTTGCTGCGATGCCATGTGCCGAAAATACTACGCTGGCCATCCGGATAAAGTACTCATCACGGATTGGCTGGAGAACCTCACGAATGGCACCAATCGTAGCCTCCCTGTCAGACTCGTCTATCAAAGCCTAATCAAGCCACATCATGACGCCAAGCAAAATAACGTGAAAGAAATATTAATACTCCAATGTGGTGCTGCTTTTCACTCGTTTTGGCTATTCACACCATAAACCTGGGTGTTACTAACATCGACCCCAATGTTTAGATTATCCGTACAGTACCGTGATTTAGGATACCGTGCGTTTGGGCAAAACGAATGTACAGTAAACTTTACGATCAGTAGATGGGTTAATGAGCAGCAGATCAAGTAAATTGGAAATAACCCATGCGACTTCCAATAAAACTCACCACTTGATTAGAGATCGACTAACTGACGAACTACTCGATCTCCGACGTGATGTAGTATCACAATTTCACCCATTGATACTATTCGGAATTTCCCTACTACCTGATTCTTCGTACATTGTACTAACAAGTTACAAAGTCCACAACTTTCTTCAGCCATCTCGCATTGTTTTCGGAGGTGAATCGAAGCTGCTTGTGCCCAAAACGTGTGCAAGTTGATTTCATGGTGACATAGACGAAGCTGGTGTGCAAGTAGATTGAATTTAACATGAGTTCGTACAGTAATGGCTGAGATATCCCTCCACAAGATTACAGTACCGCCAGCAAAGTATTGACCGAAATATTACGTTATATGATAACATCTTTGAGATCCCATAGATGAGTACATTTATGTAAAGGCTGGGAGAAATTTCGCCAAAACTGTTCTTATTAAGGATATTCGATTCAAACCTATATTAAAAACGCAAAGTAGGTTATATGTGTGTCCACATCATCGAGGTTGCACCTTTGGGGGGAATCAGCTTGTCGCTTCAATTCACTTCCCCTCACAAGCGCAGTGAAGCCCAACGCCACCATCGTTTGAATCGCCAAGTGAGATTGTCTATTGACAGCAACCGTGCTGCATGCTTCTGTCGCCATCGATGAATCCCGTTCGAAGAGTAACTATTATATGATGGAGATGTATTCATACCATTAATAAAACGTGTTTGCTGATCGATTTGATTTGGTTACATAGGGTTTAAATGATCGGCTACTGCGTTTTTGATCAGTAAACCTAGTCTCTTTCGGATTTGCTGAGTTTTTGATTGCAATAGATATATCTTATCAGTAGTAGCAAAGTGCATGCATATTTTGACATCTACTGACGAATTAAAATACTACAGTCCAATTGTATTGATATCAGTAACATTGGAAGTTAGTCAGCTGCTGGTTTAAAGATCTAGTATTGGTTAATTCTTCCATAACTTTTTCCCCATGTATCACTTTTCAGATCTGAAGGTATATACGAATATAGGAGAAATCAGTTCATCGGGTGAGGGGTTCAATAATCAATACAACGGGATATTAAAATAGTTATCGTTGTTTCAAATTTCGCTCCTGCCATGCATTCTGAGCAAATTAATATACTCAGAACAGCGATATTTAAATAAAAAATAGTTCTGCACTCAGGCCAAAAATTATAATAATACGAGCGGGCGTACTGAAAGTCAAGTACTACCGTAGTGGATTTTCTCCTTGCAAGTTTTTAAAATTTCGAGCTATTTTATTCCGACCCAAGCAAATGCTTGGATTCCCCATGTCGCGAATGCACATAAGTTTATCACCATTCATATTTAGCCTTCAAAACTGGGGATTCATCATCTTTAATTCAAGACGAAGCGATTAAGAAAATAATGAGCTAAATCCGACCAGTATTTGAAAACGAAGTTTTGCCCAAACGCACGGTATGGGGGAGGGAAAATAGCTCAGTGGTAGAGCATCGGTTTCTTAACTCAAAGGTCGTGGGTTCGATCTCCGGCTTCCCTGGATTATTTCCGCAAGGATTTATCCGTCCGTCCTGGGGAATCCAGATAACAAGGGTTGGCGTACCGTATTCCGTAATACGAGTTAGACACTCTTTACTATAGTAGTTAGACACTCAGATTAATAATATTGTTTTGCTGCTGTGCAAAATAGAGTTTGATTGACTTTCCTTTGCCGCGTGAATGAACTCCTGTATCTTATATATACTGCATAAGCCAATATTGTATCGATTTATAGAATGTTTTCGTCGAGATATGTACTGTTGGCGCCAAATACACTAAGCCTGCCACACAGCCAACCATTTTTCATCTGCATGGCTGAAAACTTGCCTGTTCCTCCTGCACCTCCTCGGTCGCGACCTACTGGGCGCCCTGTATGCAAGTACGGGCCTAAGAAGAAGCGGCAGCAACACCACAATCTTGTGTGTAGCTACCAAGAGCGACACGTCGTGATTCAATACTACGGTACACACGGCATGGCTGCCACGTTATCCAAGTACTACACCAACCTCAGCACGACGTCGCGCGAGACGCAACGGGAGAAGATCTACCAATGGTTGGCGAAGAAGGATCACATAGCCGGCATGGTATCGACGACGGGAACATCGAAGCAGAGAAGTTGGTGCCGCCTTGGCGCTGGCACCACCCTCTCCCCCGAGACAGAAGAGATGCTCGTTCGTTGGGAGCACGACATGCGCAAAGACGCGATCCCAGTCACGCACGCAATGCTTCAGCTCATGGCACTCGAAGCCGCCGTCGACGAGGGATACAGTGAACACGAGTTCAAAGCAGGGTGGGGGTATCGGGGTTTCGGGGTTGTTTGGATTCAAGTGACGTCACAAGCTGTCGCTGCGTGCGCGTACTCGAGTCGGTCAAGTCTCCAATGAAGATCGCATAGCGACGCGCCAGGAATTTTCACAGCACGTTCGGGACTTGATGGGTGAGCACGGTGTTGACGTGGTGTACAATGCTGACCAAACCGCTGTGAACTACGAATACCTCCCGACCAAGACGATCAACGACGTCGGCGAGAAGACCTCGTGGCGGGAAGACCAAGGAGCGAGTTACGGCAATGGTGTTGGCGAATTCGGCTGGAACCAAGCACCCTCTGTTCTTGATCCCCCGCACGACGAAGTCCAAAGTCAAGGCCGTTGTGCAGGAGAACCTTGTTGAGCGACAAGGCTTTGGTAAACGGCTGTGGGAGTCTGTCGAGCCTATGGAAGCCAAGTTCAACTGCCGCGTCTACGGAAACCCGACGGCATGGTGGAACGGATCCATTTTGTTGTCGTTTTTGGAGTTCCACTTTTCCGAGCCAGTCCTGTTGTTGTGGGACGACTTTTCGGCGCATTGGACTGAAGAAGTTGTGGCGTACGCGACGTCCATCAACGTCGTGTTGGTGATGATCCCACCAAGGTTTACGTGGATTTGCCAGCCGGCGGATGTTGCGTGGAATCGTCCGTTGAAATCCCGCCTCCGAGACAAGTGGATTGATCTTTTGCGGCAACAAATTAGGCGCTCGAAGACAATGAAGACACAGTTCAAAGTCCAGGCCCCATCGCGAGCAATAGTGGTCTCGTGGATTACGTCTGTTTGGACTGATCTACCTGAATCTACAATTATTATTGGCTTCAGGGTGTGCGATTTTATTGATGGTCAAACAATTGAAACCATTGATGACGGTGGGTATGTCGATGACGAAGTATTAGCTGATTTGATGGAAAATTTAGCTGTCAAAGCTGTGATCAACCCAACTAGTGACATTGATAATTGTGATGAGATCAATGAATCTGAACTTCTCTAATTGGTTATCAGTAGTGAGCAAGGTATTTTATACCCTGTATGAATTTATGCTCTTGTACAAACTATATTTGTTTTGTAAAATGGTGTCTTGCACGTATATGTAGTATTGTATATCTAACTCGATAAACAAAGTCCCATCCATCCATCCATGTATCCGTATTCGGATATCGACACATCACTGTCTAACTCGTATTACGGAATACGGTACGAAGACGAGGACCGACCTTCTTCGAAGGTCGGTTGAAGCATGAGGTATGAAGCGTTGAGCGAAGTAAAAACCGAAGATTACACACCGCCCGGTTGAGCAGGCGCGTTACAATTGGCGAAGCGGTTCCATAACATGCTGTTCTAGTATCGGCCCTCGCGGAGGAATGTCTTAATCAAATGATAATCCAAGCTCAATTAACCGTGTAAGATGTCACATTTCGTTACAGAGTGTAATTATAAAAGTAGGTTCGTTTAGCAACTCCCTCGCTTGGTTATAAGTGCTTTGACCATGACAGATGAACAACATAATGAAGTTTTGCCTGCAACCCACCAGCTAGCAACGACAGTACTGTACAGTATCTTAGAGTCTGGCACTACTGAAGGTGTGGAGCATCCGTCAGGGGGATCCTCCCTCTGGCGGATGCTCCACACCACCTGGCTGTGGTAGTAGTGGTAGGTCTGGTTGTGGTGGTCGTAGGATGAGCAGTAGTGATTGCTGTGGTGGTGGCTGTGGTAGTAGTGGTTGGTTAGTACTACTGGAGATGTGGAGCATTCGCCAGGGAGATCCTCCCTCTGGCGGATGCTCCACATCACCAGTAGTACCAGGCTCTAAGGTACTGTACTGTACTGTTGTTGCTACTCCGGAGCCCTACACCTCGACCACGGATATAGCTGCATTGCATTTGGCACTATAATGGCCAATTTGCCATCACCCGGGGGTTCACTGAACTTGGACGTCAGCTTCGTATGTCCCAATGAAGATGGTCACATTGCACGCCTGGCTAGAACACGTAGACGGGAGACATAAGTTGCTGTAATCCGGGTTTTTATGGCTTTCCCGCATATTCACCCTACTTACAGTAATGGATTGCACGGCACCCGTATATATTGGGCGCTCCCCTTACAGTATTTCACAACATTGTGGATGTAGGAGTAGAATGAAGTCGGAATTGACAGACTGTGACCCCAAATGATGCAGCAAAAAGTAAAGGCAAGAAAATTATGCGAATTTAAGCCAATCAGAATTGAGTCGGATGAAATGTCCGACTTTATTCGATCACAACACAATCCTTTGATCGGGAAACTGCCCTTTAGGTGAGTCCCCGCTACTGCGTCGATTGGACTCACATTGGAACACACTTCACAAGGGAATAAAATGATCAAAATATTTCATGTTGAATCTATACAGACCCTAATATAGAATAAATCATGATCAAGTACAGTATTATGAGCATGCTTTTATGAACTTTCCTACAACAAGCGAAGTCACCCAGTTTGCAATGGTTGGTGCTCGGAGATCGAAGTCCGAAGCACCTGGAGCGACTGTGCCGTTTTAAATGCCCCTTTCTCGACTGCCCCGGTCCGATGTGCTACGTGCAACGTAACAACATCTTAACGCACTGGAACCGTCATCGTAGTGTTGGCGAGGTCGTAGCCTCGGACTGGAACTTGCTCACTGAGGAGCAGCATATTGACTTTGTCAGTGTGCACATAGGTGATATTGCTCCAGGACACCCCGAGTTTGTTATGACCTCTGCTGGTTCTAACATATATGACGTCGTAACCTAAACTGGGGTTTCCGACGGCGACGCGGTTTTGTCCATGCTGGCGTACTTGTGCGAAAAAGCCAATGGCGATTTGCGCACGATTGTGAAAGGGCGTGTCCAAGATAGTGATGACGGTAACACTGAGAACCAAGGGATTGAGGAAGCCGAAACGGCCGACAGAGCGCAACCATCCATTCCTCCGGCGCCGACCGCAGCGTCCAAGAAGTCTACCCGCAAACGTCCTCGTCGCAATTGGTTCAACTAGTTCCAACTAAGGTTATTCTAGTTATTACTTCACTCGTTTTTCAGAACTGGTTAACTATTAACTTAGCACTTCTCTTGAACTCGTTTTTTCGGCACTTGTAAAATTAGTGTAAAAATAACCTCGTTCAACCTTACTTCTTTTTCCGCGACTAGTTTGACCTAATGGTGCTTGTACAACTAGTTCCAACTCGTCTAACTTATTTTTGCGCCTACGATTAGGTACATGTCCCTAGTATTTATACAATAAATTAAAACACGGAATACATGTATTTTTATATGCTTGGGGCGTAGAACATCGTATTTGCATTGCTCTCTGTGTTCGTCAACTCGCGCTTTTGTTGACGCTTCGAATGATGTCTTTTCGATATGTTTCTACTGGTGCCATCAACTTCGTCATGCGGTTAAGCTGCTTGGGGTTCCACTCGATGTCTCGAGCATGCATAATGATCCAGCTAGCACATTCGGCAATTCGTGCAGCCGCGTCGTTGCTTCGTTTGAGGCGTGCCTTGTCGCGGGCATCCAGGATGGTAGAAATATCCTCCGAGATTGCAGTTCGCGCCATTGCTCCATATACCCCGCCTGATGGACCGAGTTGTCCGTTGGCAGCTTTCGTGGCTTCGATTTCTTGATACTCCAACTTCGACGTAGGAAACACCCAGAACGGCGGGGTGTACATTCGCACTTTGAGCTTGGGTGCGTGCAGCTAATGTACACATTACACACATATTCTCAGCAACTAAAATTTACTTACTGTATTGATCGAATGCTCAAGGTTAAACCTGCGGATGAGGTGCTTACACGCAAGGAACTCCGAGTTCGGAAACTGAGGACAACTGCAACGCCAACTGTTGAGGTTTATAACGTAATGGGTTGAGTACTCTGCATTCGCAACTTTCAGGGCGCACTGTTTCCAGTACGCGTTAAAGCGTCCCTCCCATGCAGGTGAACCTACATTGCGCCACTAGTAAGTCTAGGTTCCCTAGATGGACTGGGTGAACTAGTTGTGCTAAACCACCTAGTCGTATCGTAGGACATTTGACGGTGATGGTGATGCGTACCATAACTTTTCTTGGCATCTGAAGCACGGCGAAATTTATCAACGAACCATTCCTGGACGTTGACGAACGTGACCGACCAGTGATGTGCCGATTTATTTCATCCAATTAAATCGTTCGAGCTGTATTATTGGACAAAACAGAACCTCTCATGCCAAAAATCTTGTAAAAGTTTATGGTGGGAAAAATTATTATATGTAAAAGGTTTTCGAGTTTGAATTCACATCCAAATGCCGCCTCGACGCCGTACACTGACAACACCTTGAGAGCAGCCGTTCAGACAGTCCTATCCAAAGCCCATTCAGTAGAGCAATTATCCACACGAATTTTCCAATACATTTTCCCTGAAAATCCTTCGGGGAACCCTGTACAAGTAAGCAGAACTACCGCTGTGTTTGTTGTTGCAGCAGTTCTGGAGCACCTACTAGTACTGTAGTGCACGCCTCCCAATGGTTACGCATATCAACAGCCCTGTGTACAGTACTGTACTGTAGTAGGTGTAATGCGTGCAGTTTGTGATCTTGCACCATCCCCATTAGCTGTACGGTACTAGTACACTGTAGTGTGCGTCGTGCCGACGTACAAACATGGCCGCTTTGACGAGGTCGATAAACACAGGGATAGGATGTACTTGTTGGCTGGTTTACGTTCGGCACTATTCCACCGCTCGCCTACGTTATCCTCGCTCATCTACTAGTACGTCCTACATACCGTACCGCTCATCTACGTTTGGTTCTTTCCTCGTCCCACTTGACAGGACACTTCGAAAACATGTGGGTATTTGACCCACCTGCTGAACATTGCCACGTGGTACGGTTTTGTGTGCGAATAAGTGAGAATGTGCAGTATAGTTCCGCAATATCTTATTCCTGTTCAAATATAATATACCTTTATCATTTTATAGATTCCAGTCTTCTCGCCTGTTTTTTACACAACCCTAATCCATACTTAATTCAAATATAAAATTCGGCCCATCACTGGTCGTCAATGTAAATTTTGCAACTTGCGAAATTATTTACGTCATCGCGAACTGTCTAAATCCATTGTGTTTAGGTGTATGTGACATATCTTGACGTGCTCTTTCAGATTACGTCCAACACATCGCTATAGGATAAATACTTCATGAGGAATTCACGAAAGAAAAGAGAAAAAAATCGGCACATCACTGGTCGATCACGTTAGCACAAAAAGTCAAGCCGAGGCCTTGTGAACTCCTACTCGACGTTTGACAACGCGAACGGCATGATTGTCTTAATTTGAGAAATCGATTTTTCATAATCTAAAAATGACCCTCAGCAAGCATGCTTGTTCGATGGCAGGCAATTGCCTTAGGATTTGAAGATCTTGCCCAAAGTTGGTAGTCGGTCCAGTTGTACCAGTTGTTGAATAAGTACACGAAGAGGAAAGGCTCTTTCGACGTAAGGCATAACTGGTAGATTTCACACAAAGCCGCCTTGTACATGCATTCGGTTGTGTTGCCCTATTTTGCCAACGCAACGAAATCAACTAGGTCAACTAGCAATGCGAATGCAACGAGGGGTGACTAGGTAAACTAGCAATAAGTACCTCTGTCGCCTGTGGCGATAGAAGTGGATGATTGTTGTAGTGCCGCTTCAGCATCTCCAAGAGGGTCTCAAGAAGTGATGGACTTGCGAACTTTGGATCACTTTGACCTTGCATGTCTTCAACGCACGGAAAGGCGGTACTGTACTGAGCCAACCCAGTCAACGTACTCGATGGCTTGTACCTACGATGAATTGAAAACAACCCTTCTAGTTCTGACCTACCTAGCAACACTAGGCAGCTCTTGTTGCCGATTGAAACGCTGCTGAGTAGCGCGGTCGATATGCCAAAGGCACAACGAAATCTTCGCGTCAGGCCACGCTGATAATGCAGCACCAATTTGTGCTCTGGCTTTATCCATGTGAATAAAGTATTGATCCAGGCCAGCTATGTCGCGCAGAGCACGAAACCAGGACAGGACGTACGCAACGCGTACTTCTGACGTGTCTATCAATTTACAGAATTTAAAAACCAATGAAATAGGCTGACACAACTCACCCCCCTACGTGACGTAGTGGTGCTAGTAGTAACTAGTTGAGCTAGAGTACCCACCATTCTCTTTCAGGAAGAAGTATGAAATAGGATATCCTTCTCCCCGAAACGACACGATCATGACAAACATTTCAAAGTTGGATCGCGTCGTCATGTGAGTGGAATCCACAACACACTAGTTGATGGTATGCACCGAACAGGCGATGATGTCAACGAGATCGGGAAGGACAAAGTACAAGTTCTCGACAAACCGTAACCCGGTGGGCTGAGCAACTTTGACATGGCTGTTCTCGTGTCCACGCAAGTAGAGTGACGCCGACTTGTAGGGATCGGGGTCCATGTTGCACTTGCTGAGGACACACTATACATGCTAGTAGCAGGATTAATAATCGACATTTTAGATACCTTGCGCCATTGATATCCTATTTGATGGATTGATCGTATAGTTGAATTCTGAAGGGACTTGTCGCGCGGCATGCTGTCCCGGATTAACAAAGGTGTGAGTGATGTTACCCGTTATTGTATGTACTGGACGAGAGACAGGGGGACATCTTGGGATTGAGACTCCACACCAGGGTGATGTATTTCGTGAAATAGGCGCACGAATACACATTGTCGTTGAATACACAGATAGCAGCCCTAGTAAAATCACGCAAACTCGTCAAACTAGTTGACACTGCTTATACTAAGTTAACTACTACCTAGGAATACACTACATTAGACCCAGTTAAACTATCGACACGAAGCAAACTAGTACGAAATATACTACCTCCACAATCGAATGCATTTACGCGACCACGATGTCGGCGCATCTTTGGGTTGATGTCTATAGACCGGAAGTGGTGTCTTGCGATTGCTGCTGTCGTTCCTGTCGCTGAGAGCAACGGAAGCTTGATAGTCTCCCACTCTTGTTGCTGCCGGTCAGCTTTCCATTTACCATAAACCTACACCATGTTAACACAATACCATCGTATAAGCTTACCCAAAATTAGTAGTCATGTTGTTGTGTTTATTCGAAACTGGAGCGACATGGAGAATGAATCGACACAACCTAATGTACAGAAGAATCGGCAGAAGGATTTAGCCATTCAGATTGCAGAAACCACTATCAACGTCAAATCAGCCAAGGGTTTGGGGGCTACTAGCGCGACGACGACCACCCTGCCACTACGACGAGAGGCCCGACGACGACATAGCGACCATAGTTTGTGCACACACTTGATAAATACAACATACCCAATCACATTCATTTAGCGCTCTCCCATTGGGGATTCATGTGGACCGCACCTGGTCGAAACTCCAAGCAATGCGTCGCGAAACTCTGGCCATTTCAATGCCACCAACACGTGTGAGCAAACACTACTTCCAGTAGTGTACGGACACGACGTGCGTGGGTGGGTGGAATTGATGTCGGCCACAGCAATCTAAATGCAGACCCACCATCAAACTTGTAATCGTACTTTATTAGGTCGGTTCATTTGGCAGGTACAATGTTGGAAACGAGTGGTTGAAGAAAGCTGTGATAAATGGCAGCT
>NW_009798456.1:0-13973 GCF_000520075.1 Aphanomyces astaci
ACAAAGTTCAACTTGGACGATCATGAGAAATTTTGGCCTTGGTTGGACGATCCTGGGAAATACCCTCTCATGGAGTTCCAGAAAGTACGACTAGTATTACTAGCATTATCCGGATGTTTTCGAATGCCAAATGGTTCGCGCGCAATCAATCTTCCAGAACCGAGGATGGTGACAACACCACGAATGACACAGTCCATGCACCACACTGCAAGACTCAAACGCTACTAGATCGAATCAAACTTGTTCATTTGAGCCATCAAGAAAGGCTCGTGAACTATCCGGACGACAGCCTTTGGAGAGGTAAGTTGTGTACCCTATGTAGACACCAATCTGGAGCGTTTAGACTTCGACTGGGTTTGATATGCGTACTTCGTATCCTTCTTAATCATTATGAAATGATTTACATATTAACAAGTTTGAAACATTCGTACAAGTTCATCTTTGGTGGCTGACCAGCAAACAACCGTAAACTCGAGACCTAATTATCCCGTCAACAGTAAATCCAGTATTTCCCTCATCTCCCAGCAAGAGAAGCCTGGCTGCAAAATCAATTACCGTAAATATATCGCAGATTCATTCGTCCCTAACGAATATTTACAGTAGTCGACAGCTTCGAGGGGGCCTGCCAAAACAATATCAATACAAAGAGTTTTTTTGAATTTCCAACACCTCCGCTGCATGTTAACGTTCGACCAATGAAAAGAGAGTAAATTTATTACATCACTGTTTCTGAACTACTTGAGTCGTTACTGCTGCTGCTGCTGTCGCTGCCGTCGCTGCTGCCGCCTTTGGTACCATCGCTGCGGTCGCTGTCGCTATCACTTGCATCGCCTTCGGGTTGCTCCTTGATGTACGCCGCAAGCTTGTTGAGTTGCCTGTCGGCCTTGTGTATGCAGCCCTTGATGCTGCTTGGAGTCAAGTCCTCGAATGCCTTCATGAGCCGCACGCGGACGTCTTTAAACGTGGTGTCTTGTGTATACTGACGTCAAACCTGCACAACATTAGCATATATATGCATAGTAAAGATCACTGTACTTGGCACTTTACGATGGCCCAAACAATCTCGATTGGTTGAAGGTCACTGTGGTAAGGCGGTGTGCAAACAACCTCATGCCCTGCGGCACGTGCCAAGGATACAACCTCGATGTCAATCTTGCTCACATGCACACTTAGCTTTTTCCACAATGCAGCTTTCGTTTCATTTGTGAAAGAAATGCCGTACGCCGTGCAAGCATCCTGTAGGACACTCTTCTTATTTCCATACTTCGGTGTATCCAGAGGAAGCCCTTTATGGTATTTTGCATTGTCCATTACTATAACAGCATTTTGTAACCCAAGATCATCTATTTCGACAAGAAGTTTGGAAAACCAACTGACAAAGTATGCATGGTCGAACATTCCGTGATAATCCACCTTGAAATACATCCAAGCATAAGCGCTTGCTATCCAAACAACCACTATCTAAAATGGCAGCAATAAAACAAAATCTTTCACCTTTGTGTTTTTCTTTGACTTCAAGATCAAGGTCATCACTCGGATTATATAATGAATCATCATGCCGGCTATAATGGTGATGAATATAACTCTCATCCATATATATAACAGGCCGTCGGTTGACATCGCCCGACAATATATCACACATATCAGAAACATACATATCACGATGCATTAGCTTCGCACATGCGAAGGCCTAGACCTCTCTTCTTCTTTCCCCTCTTGTACCCAAGTTTTGCCAGGACCCTCTGGGTTGACCGGTAGGCTGCTTGCGTTGACGATTGCGACTCTATTTCGAATTCCAAGAGGTTTTGGGACCGCAGGAAGTGGGCAACGTCCTTCGCCACTGTCCGATATCGTCCTTGGCGACGCTGGCGAACGAAGTCTTGAATGATCTTGGCCAGGTCTGACGTGACGGGGAGTCTTGTTCGGAGAGACATGTCGCAGGGGGCTTGGGGCTTGGTCGTGGTGGAGCCCTTTTCGACGAACTCTTTCCACACTTGTTGGACCAGCTGTGGCTTGCGGCGCAAGAGACGGGCGGCGGTGCGAGTGGACGCGGTTGCATCGTCTTGGCGCAGAGTGGCGTTGACTATGATCATGTCGAGGATCTCGTTTCGTGTCACGTATCTTGACCGTGAGCGCTTCACGAACGCAATGGCGCGGTCTACGTCACTTGCTTGGGTTGGCCACTAGGTATGGTTGGTTTGTGAGGCTGGTGTCGAGAATCAGAGCCAGTGTGCGTGTGCGTGTGTAATGGGTGAACTTTTCGCCTGTATAGTCACAGTTGGTATTACATGTCAGAGTATATTAGGTAATAGGGTGAAATTAGACAGGTTTTGGAAATTCGAGGCATCGTATCTGTGGGTGCATAAGGTTTAAAGGTCTATTTTCTTGACACATTTTTAGCTTATTTGCAGCGCTACATTTTTTCTTTTCACTTTTTTATACTGCGTTCGTGCAGCAAAAGTTATAGTTAAAGGCCCCCTCAGGGCTGTCGACTACATACTGTTAATGAACATATTTTTTAATAGCACTGTACGACAATGCTGCTTGTGCAGTAAGCAGACACTCGACTTCGCATTTGTGGAGAAACGTGGACTTGGTCTTGAACACGTATGATTGCAAAATATGGTTTACACAGCAAGCCTGCATTCATGCAGTGGCGTGTCTGAATTCCCTGTAACAAGATCCATTGACGCTGTATAACACGTACTACTCGTGCGGACATTACAACACAATTTACAGCGCCCATTTAACACCCGTGCGCCGTTGGACTAAGTGCGTGACTCGCCATCACAAGCGCCACAGGCTTTGGTCGGTGCTGACCAATCGTCCAAGCCTGGTCTAAATACGAAGAAACGAAAGCGATCGCTTGGAATGCGCAGTTAAACATTGTTGAACATAGTTAATTTTGTTAACTGTAAGTACATTGAGTTGACCTAATGTGCCAAAAGGACGGTCGAAATAATGAGCAGTCGTTTGACCTGTCAAAAGGAGGGTCGAAATAGTGAGCCGTCGTTTGACCTGTGAAAATGAGGTTGAAGTAGTATCAGTTGCTGTACCTGTCGATTGGAGGGTCAATAATGTACCTATCAAATGAAAATGCAAATGACTGGTCACAGGGCTGTCTGTACAGTACGGATACAGATATCGTCCGGATTGTACCTCTATCAAGTTCATTTCCATTTCTTCATTTCTTGATATGGAGGAAAACAATCTTGTCATGTGCCTCAGGGATGACTGGATGTCAATCCACATCCGAAGGCAGCACAAGGAACACTGCAACAAGTATTACCATACGGGTGAAAACACCGACACGTCGTGATCTGACAGGTTCACGCAGTACATATGATTATACTTCCAAGCGATTATTGATGATGAAGCTGCGAAGTGGAATGCTAAGTCCATCACCGAACAACCTAATCACCGAAAAGGAGTAATACGCAAGCTAGAGAGCCGTCAAATGGACACTCGTATGCCTGCTGCTTCGATGCAGCAAGTCTTAATAGAGAACAATGCAATGCTGAAACAAATATTTCTACCCATGAAACTCCGGGTAAGATCATGTAGGTAAACCATGTATCTGATGTCGACTTGTTGAAGCTCCAGTGTCCAGAGAACCCGCCTGTCAACAACCAGGTATCACATAATGGATGCTGATTGTATTTCTAATTGCAGTAAAGTGTCCGCTACGAGTAGTTCTAATTGGAATTCAGTTGTAGCTCCAGCAACCGCATCGTCGACCCGCCAACCACCCGGTAACATTCGTATTTACATTCTTTATGCCTGTTATAATTGTAGTAGCAGCTTGTCAGCACGACTTACATCCGCGACTTCAACTTGTCAAGCAGGTAAAACTATTACAGGGAACTTCAGAATGCAAGGCCTACCTTACCTTCGAGTGGGATGGAAATAACAGATTTTGATTGGTAAATGTACTTCGAAGTACGGTGTATATTTCTGCCAATGATATTGGCCCATCAAAATAATATTCAGATCTTTGAAAGAGCTATTAAAATTATAGAGGAAATTTAATTATGAGTCAAATTTACAATGATGTTGTTTGACTGTAAGAAATCAAACTTGTAATTCAGGAGGTCATTCAAGAATAGAGTGGTATTAAAACTATTGGTATAATATTGTACAATGATTTATATGGTAAACACGGAAGAAGCGTAAGCGTTTGACGCAGTGCCGCAACGGTTTAGTGCGACGGCATAACATTATTGAGGAAGGGCCCAGGGTTCAATTCCCGGGGAGTGTCAAACTTTTCCCAATTTTTATTAAAAAACATACAAATTCCAAGTATACTGAACTTTCACACGTATACTGAACTTTCACAACAGATAATATAAAAACGAATTAATCCATTGGTTCCTGAGGAAGTGCCTTTTCAAAGCTGCCACGGATAGCGTCGGTGGACAGCTCTCTTGATCAACGCCAACCTCTTCTGCCGGGCGGTGAGTGAAAATGGATCCTCGTCTTCTCCTGTGATGATGTCTTCAAACAACCACAGTTCCCGTAGGTAGCGCTTGAAGGGCGCCATCACGCCGACGTCAAGGGGCTGGCACATCGACGTTGAGTTTGGAGGCAAGGGGCAGAGATGCAACCCGAGTTCTTCGTTGATGATCTTGTAGGATGCTTCGGACACGTGTGAGTCGAAGTTGTCGACAAGGATCACTGACGCTTCTTCGATGTGGTCGTGCAAGACGGTGCGCAGGTAGAACTTCCACACACGGCCGTCCATCCACGCTTTTTCTTGGACTGCATAATAATAGGAATGGCCAGCAGGAAAGGTCGGAAACTCTCTAGTTTCGATTCGGCCACCAGGCGTCCCTTTCATGATGAACAGGATCGGGAGTTTGGACCCATCCGCCTTCGCGGTCAAGACAGCCGTCATTCGCATCGAATGCTTATCTCCTGAGGATATCTTGGAGCTGCCACCACGAACAGCCCAAATGTAGTTAGGTAGCATATCATAATATATACCTGTCTCATCCACATTGTACACGCTCTCCGCTCCATGTGCGCGGTACTCACGGTGGAATTCAGCTGCAAAGATGTCATGAGTGTCCTCGAGATCCCCTTGGCTTCGTTTACTCATGCCAGGTCGTTGTCGCGAGATGCCATGACGTTTGCAAAAGCGTTGTAGCAGAAGGAGCAGTGAGTTGTACCCACAGCCTGGCTTTTTGTCCACCAAGTACGACACAAGCCATTCGCGTTGATTGCGCTTCACCCACGTCACCATATGGATCGTAGTAAGGGCTCGTTCAGAGTCTCGTAATCCATGGATAAACTCAAGCAACCCGGTAGGCCCGGAAACACCCCGGGTCGGCCGCCAGGTGTGAGTTTCATGCGCTTCTTGTTGCCTCTGTACGCAAGGATTTGAGCGCGTTTGGTGACCCAGTTTCGCAGAGTTCGACGGGCGACACCAAGTTCAGTATCGACCTGATATACGCTCATTGTCTCAAGGAGGCCCAGGGCCTGGAGCTTGAAGGCTATCGGGTATACATGATGCGCGCCATTGAATAGTATTGGTTTGAAATTATTGAATTGCGCGCGGGCGGGATAATAAAAAAATATCCAATCAAAACCAAGAATTTCAACGAAATTGTTTGATTGGACAAAACTACGGCTGTAATGTTGAATACTTCGGTAGGCCTTGCATTCTGAAGTTCCCTGTACTCATATTCATATCATGGTACTTTGCAAATAGCTGGTTGTATTATTAGTCACGTCATCTCCACCGAATAAAGCAACACTATTATTAGTCACGTCATCTCCATCGAATAAAGCAACACCAACTCGACAAAGCCGGGGTGAGTTCTATTGTTAGTCCACTACGAGTACTTTTCAATTGTAGCACCTGAAACCACATCATCCATCCCCCAACCACCAGGTATTATTCATATTTATATTCTATATGCATATTATAATTGCATATTATAACTGTTGCAACAGTTTCGCCCTCTGACCGGACGACCACATCATCGACGATAGGCAAATCTTCGGGTGGGTTTGCAGTTTGGTTTTAGAGTTAGCGGTGACATGTTTCAATGTTATGCAGGGAAAAGAAAGGAAGTGGAGGACCATATGATGGTATTATTGAGGCTAGTTCAATCAAAGTGGGCTGCCGAGGATCGGCGAAGCAATCTGCGTCGACGCAACTAGTTGCTTAGCTAAGTTTACATGAAACAAATGAATAAATTTCATACTATTTGTCCGGAATGAGCAAGTTATGAGAATGTTAGCCGCAGTAAACCCTGGAGTACTTGAGTATATGGTACGCACAGCTGTCAATACCAGTAGTTAAATCGTGAGTACTGTACGTTTGCAGCAATTTACTCATCCGGATATTTATCCGGATCATCGATTAACAGTGGCCGACAGCATCGAGTGACGTTATAATTTTCATATCGAATTCGACAATTATATAGAAATAGCGAGTATACTGTTCATTCTTTAAATTCATCAAAGTGTAATTATACGTTTTTAAGAGGTTATTATTATGAAGGTGAATTAACTAGAGTGCTCACAATCGCGTTCAGCATCATATCACTGCCACTCTGCGCCGAAGATCTTCGTCGGATTGTAAGACATCAATTGCCAGCAAATGTTCGTACAGCTTCTGCAATTTCCCCACTGCAGCTTTGATACAGCCTTGAATAGTGGGGCTTTCAACACTTCGAACGCTTCTTCGAGTCGTTCCTTCACATCCGCAAGCCCCGTACCATCAGTGTAGCGACGACCAACATGTCCTTTCATATTCGCCCACACCAGCTCAATTGATTGCAAGACCTAGTGATAGGGGGGGTGAAGACGACTCTATGGCCCTTGTCGATTGCCATTTGGACTAGTTTTTGAGGTTGGATGTGCTTTTCAATGTACGCCGACAGCCTTTCCCAGAGAATGCTCTTGAAATCTGTCGGTTCGAACGGTATCCCATATCGCGTGCATGCTGCCTGCAGCGTTGTTTTGCATAGCTAGCTGGTCGGTTTTCCGACAGGCCTGCCTTTGTGATACTTGGCATTATCCATCAAAATGTACGCGTTTGCCACACCCATATCACCCAACTCTGCAAGCAGCTTGGCAAACCACTTCACAAAGTAGTCGTGATTGAACATAGCGTGGTAGTCCTTGGGCTGCTTGGCCGTCGACTTGCCACCACGAAAGATGTCAAGGGCTACCACCTGGCACTTCATGTCCGGCGAGTCCAGAATGCCAGCTATGAAACAGTACCGCCACCCTTTGCGGTTTTCCTTGCGTTGAATATCCAGGTCGTCGCTGGGGTCGAATAATCTGTCGTTGTGGCGCTTGTAATGCTGGTGGATGAATGACTCATCCAGGTACACAACGCTGGCTTAGTGGATGCATCACCGTGACGTACGAGTCGCGAGCAAGCACGTTGGACTTGTACAAATGGTAGCTGGATGAGCCAGCCTTCTTCCCACGCCTGTAGCCCTGATGTTTCAAGAAGCGTTGAACAGACCGTACGGCTGCCAAGTCTGTGCCTCAACTTCCATGACATCCATCTCGTTCAAATAGGTCATCACATCGACAGCTGTCGTTCGTGTGCGCGTGGCACGGCGATCACGTACGAACTCCTGGACTAGTGCAACGTTTTCAGTTGTGCGTGGGACACGTGATGGGTGAGTTGACATGTTGGCAGCAGGTTGAGCGTGGGTGACGGTTCCATAGTTGCAGTACTCGTTCCACACACCACGCACAACAGCAATGTTCCTCCTGAGTGCCTCTGAAACATCTTTGGCACCTGCTTATCTCCTTCGCCTTTGTAGAACGCCAGCGAGCGCAATATGTCAAGACGCTCCTCGCTAGTGAGAGTACGCGGCCGTGCCATCTTGACGAATGTCATGCAATCCTTTGCTGTAACGTTAGTATCCATCGAGTAGTGAGTGAATGAATAAATGAAAGTGCTGCCACGAAGGCATAACTTTGAAACCATTGCTATGAATACATGTAACCACTGCAATGGCGCAACATCCATGAAACTACTGGTATATTTAGTCTTGGCAGTGACTGGAAAGTGGAAGGTACTGTGAGTCCTTGATAAAATAGACCTTTAGAATTTAATACTACGATTGTATATAAGATTTTACAGGTTATGTGACGACAAGTTCAAAATCAACCTAACAGTTTAGTTTGTTTTTCGATAATATTTTGAAGGATATACGTTTCCAGAGAGTTTTCGATTACACAGGTGGATTTGTCATTGAATTCTGCATCTCTCATAGAAAGTCTCATACAATTCTGAGTTCATAGGCAAAAATACAGACATAAACTCTATTTGTTGCTGTCGGTCGCTTTAAGGAAACTGCATTTCCATGGATGTCAAAATGATTACGTTGCAACGAGGGAATTGCTCGTCCGAACACGGCCTAAGAGCCTGTTCCAAGTACAATTCAAAAATCTCGAATAGTGGGGTGACAAAATACTTCGTCCCATTTTGTTGCCATTTTACGGCCATGATTGATTAGACATAAATTGATTAGACATAAATTGATTAGACATAAATCGTGTCCATAAAATGCAAAGTGATTGGTCAACATAGTATTGTACCATGGGCTTTCACTGGCTCCCGTTACAACGGTCCAAGCCGAGGTCCGTCATAGCGCTTAGCAGACCAAACGGGGTCGACCGTCACGAAGAAGCAGTCACTGCTTCTTCGGCAACTCTAGTCGCCCATACGATAAAGCCTGGCAACTGCGCTGCCGCACTATGGTTATCTGTGTTCATTTCGACACTCAATATTCAACCTCAGAGATGTGTTGAGAGCATAGGACCAATACTTGGTGTGTGATGCGATAATGTCAGCCAGTAGTTTGGCGCTGCAATGAGTTGTCGAAAATGTGATGAAACGCATTAATTTTCGGATAAATATACTTATCTGTGTTCATCTCGACACTCAATATTCAACCTCAGAGATGTGTTGAGAGCATACTGTAGGACCAATACTTGGTGTGTGATGCGATAATGTCAGTCAGTAGTTTGGCGCTGCAATGAGTTGTCGAAAATGTGATGAAACGCATTAATTTTCGGATAAATATACTTCTTCCGTATCACGAAAAGTGTGGATGTTGAGCCTTCTAAAATTATATGAAATAAACTGTGCATTATCTACTTACCTGTGGTGACGACGTAGACGTAGTATTGATCGCCACTGTGTCGTGGTTAGATTCTAAACCTTTTGTGATCGGGGCTGAGCCAAAACATAACTTTCCAGATCCTGGCCCTCTCCCCCGCGACTTTGTCCTACCAGATACTCACATTGCAATGAAAACTCGCGTGTTTCGATTATATATATAGTGTTCAACAAAACAACTAACCAAATCGTCAGATACTCAAACCAATATAAACTTCTAGCAAATTTGTCATTTCACGCCAAGTTTCCAAATTACTGTATATATTCTTCAGGCTGGACCAGATTGATGGATTGGTGTGGTGAAATGTAAGCCCCGCCATTCATGAGAATTTTGAACAGCTCCAGTAGTGCCTCAATCTTATTGGTCCGTGGCAAGTCGATTTGCGCGCGAGGAGATCAAACGACTACACCAGTCAGTTTGTCCACTGATTCATACAATCACTCATACAGTGCCATTATCACATTTACACCATTGCTCAATCATGGTGCTCAACGTAGCCGCCATGAGCACTCGCTTCCAAGACCAAATCGTGTCCGACGAAGTCTTCCTTGGCCAATGCCTTGACGAGTTCTCCGACACCATGGACCGACAAGACGAGGTCAGCGACTCTACCTGTCGCGTCCTCGACAAAATCCTGGGCGACAGCGGTGAAGAAGGCGTTCGGGTCATGACGAACTTCACACGTCGCGAGTTCGACATTCTGTGGAGGTACGTTGAAGTCACGCTCAAGGCCCGATGGCAGGACGGTCGTGGATCGAAATCCACAACAAGCCCCAAGGGCGCCTTGTTCATGACGCTGACTGTGCTCAAGCACTACCACACGTGGGAGAAGTACACCATGGACTTTGGATATAGTCCGCCCACGTTCCAAAAGCTGATTCTGCAGGTCATCGAGTCTGTGGGCCCGGTGTTCGTTGAATCGTCGTGAAGATGCCAAGCATGTCCGACCTTCGAGCCCAAGACACCGTGTTTGAGAAGTACCCTACTCATTGTATCATTGTATGCGTGGGACGTCAAGTTTTAGCCGTCGGAGCGCCCTGCCGGTCGCCATGGGGAAGCCAAACCGTACTTAAGTGTCAAGCACAAGTTGTATGGCTCATGATCGAAGCCTCTGTGCCACCGCAAGGTCACCTGGTGGACATGAGTGCTGCACATCTCGGCGCCGTGGCTGACTTGACGATTCTGCGCACCCGCATGGACCAACACCACGAGGCGCTGAAGAAGACCGAACAAGAGCTGAACATCATCGACCACGGCGAGCAAGTAGATGCCCACCGCGACAAGTGGGCATTCCTCGTTGACAAGGGCTACTACGGTGCCATGGCGGTGTGGAGAACTTCTTTGGACGTGTGTGCAGCCTATGGACGGTGTCGTATGCAACATTCACGTGGAGGCAAAAGTTCTATTATGGTATTCAAGGTCTAACGTTTGCGTTGACGAACTTTCATATCTCGCTAATGCCTTTGCGTGATACTGATCGTCAGTGGTACCGGTCTGTGATTGCCCGCTACGGAATATGGTTATATCGACAAGTGGAGAGGCGTGCGGAAAACCAGCGTAGTTCGCGCTACTGTCGCATTGAACGACTTGCACTTAAAGGGGGCGACGGATTTTAAGGGACACTTGCTACTTCGAATTTGCCATTTCATCGGAAAAGATTGGTTGAATAACTTCGAACTTCGATGAAAATCTCGATATTTAGCCAATCACATAATGCTTTTCATATATTCAAATCTTATTGGCTATAATATTCTGTACTTCCATAAAACTTCGGTGTCCCTTAAAATCCGTCGCCCCCTGTAGTCGTGGGCGAGCTTCTCAGCAATTCCCATCTCCTTTTTCGGCACCATCATAAGATAATTCGTGTGAATTGAATTCCTTATTGGATTGTTCTGAGTAGCAATGGATAATTAGGTAGTAAATGGGTACCAAACACGTTTAAAGCTGTTTGGAACAAATAAAACACGCGTTAAAAGGGTATTACATGAATATAAAAAAGTTATTAGGTTTTTTGGTCGCTATTTAGTAATTACTTTTTAGACGCTTTTTACCCTTTTTCTACTGTTTATATCCGTTTTATGGTGCACGTCATCTTGTAAATTATGACCTATTCCTGGTATACAACAAAGTCTATAAACTATCAACTTTTCACAAAATTTTCTTACTTCTATTTCGTATTCATTACTCAAAACTTCAGCAAATTGAGGCGTAGAATCGACAGATCTCAATGTGGTGAAGAAATTTTACGTCTCAGATTCAAATTTGGTGATGGTCCAGAAATAGATATTTAACCTAGCGGTATTTTACAAGGGCGCTTGGATATTTGGCCATAGGGGTGACCGCTGAGATGTATCTTGATTTTTATATGTGGCTTTTATCCGTATATTATATCCGAAGGCAGTTGGGACCTTTAACCTCCCACTGCAGTGATAAAACGCATGTAATCGGTATTTAACGTATTTTGTTTTTGGGTTTAACTACATTAACTGTACGTTAAATAATAAAACCTCCACTCTTCGATTTACCAGTTGGAAGTTTTTAGATGACGTGCACCATATAACCTAAAACCTGTTTTTAATGAGTTTATAACGTAATTGAAACCCGTTTTTAAGCATGCTCCATGGCGTATTTTTATTGACATAGTCGGAAGCTACCCACATTGCTCATCAGTGTGGCGAGTATTTCGGAAGGTTGCCTGTGTATTGGGAATTCGTCGGAGTTCATTCAGTTCTCACATCTATTGGATAGCCCTGTGCTACTACTTCGACGTCCTGTGTTTCAGTGAGGTATCTTGTTCAAACAACAATCTTAGGATATAACATGATAGCTGGAAAACTACTTGGTACTCCCCCTAAGCAGCCTAGTAGTATTGATAGAGACTTTTCGGAGTGCCACTTTTCAGTTGAAATAGCAAAATATCCTACCAAAATTAATTATCATGTATGAATGGATCTTGATAAAGCAGTGGAGGCACCTTATCTCAAAAATGGTTGGACGTCCAAGGTTGCAAGATACGGATATATCTACGGATAATACAGGTCCTCCATTCTCCTCTTTGGTTGATGGCTACAACAACTGACGAAAGCGACACCACGCCGCTTCCCACAGGAAAGTTCGCATGTTGCCACGACATCATGCTGCTCCAACAGGTGTCCCTGTCGTGACCGTGGGAGGGTGAATACGGGAAGGTGATGACGATCTGGCGATGTTGCGACAGAGTTGAAGCGCATGCCTGGATTTTCAATGGTAAAGAAGCCGGGGGCGCTAAATACCAGGTTCGAATACCTGTTGGCAAAGCACGAGACGGGGGAGAGTGCGTCGTTGCGCAAGTCGGGGACAACCGAGGAGTACTCTGAACACGACCAGCTCCTGACAGACATCAAGTTGCGCATGGACGATTTTGCCAAGAACGAAGCCGCGCGCAAGGATGCTGCGAAGCGGAAACTGGAAGGCGTCGAGAATTCGGGATTGGTCATGCGCCAATTGGCCATGGCAGAGCTTGAAACGTCTGCCAAGAAGATCGAGGACGCTGAGATCACTCCGATCAAGCAGAGCAAGAAGTCGAAGAAACCAGCTCCTACCCTCGATATTGCGAGCCTTATGGGCATCATTCGTGAAGGCATTGAGAACAAGGAGCGGCGTGAGGCGCAGCGTTTACAATATGATCGTGAACAAGCTAATCGCCATGATGAGCAGCTTGCTGCGCAACAACGTAATAGCGCAGGAAAATGATCAGGATAGGCACTGGCGGCATCCATATGCTGGGTCGCCATACAATCAGTAGCGTGACAGAACCCCGTCTTCCTTCATCCTGTCCAGTATGCGGCTCACGGAGAGCATAGTGGAATCATGGCGTCGCCCCTCTACCGGCCCATACATGCTGATGATGATGCCGTCAGGAGCGGTGATGCCTTGCCAGTTCAGACAATGGCGACGGGGGTGACCGTTGTACACCGAACGTTGAAGGTTCACCTGCTCTTGACCTTCTGCTCGCGCCGACGGACGGCTGATGTACTGCTTCGCCCCATCAATGAACGCAACACAGGTGTGCAACCCTCTGAGGCCACTCTTCGACTCGATCGCACCGGAATAGATTTCTACTGACATACTTACAACAGAAATACGTGTTAACACGTACCAACTCGGTCTATGAGCAAGGCTTCGTGAAAGAGGATCACATCGCTCCAAGTCTTGTACAGAGAAGTTGCGGTTGCGCGGACGATGCGGCTGCAGGCCTCGACGGAACGCCCGAATTCATCTGCAATGGTGAAAAGTCGACAGGGCTCAGTCAGGCGTCGACACAAGATTGCAAGTGCCTCGAGCGACACCACTTGATCGGAGCTCGGTGTACTGATAAAGGCTGGCAGTCGTAGAGCCACAGCGAGCACGCGGAGTTGGTCGATTGTGAACCGGAACTTGTGCACTGCCGTGTCGTTGTGCATGTCATGGTCGAAATTGTTGTTGTACAAGACTATTGGCTTCTCGGGCCTCAGTCTCATGAATTTGGATACCATTAAGCCTTGAATTACGGTGAGAAACATGTCGAAATCACCATGGCACTGCTGCATTACGCAGGCAATAAGGGACACCAGCTCTCTATTGCGAAGGAGATTTTTGACCAGTAACGTAATCCGGATAATCTAGGAGTTAACTCAAAACCTTTCCGAAAGTTGCCCGAAAGTTTAAATTGCTTGGTTTTCAGTTCATTTCCACAAGTTGAATCTTAACTGAAAAGCTCTTACGAAAACTCGCAAATAACGTTACTTCGATTGAAAACAGACTTCCGGTTACAGAAATGATGGAAATGATGGTCGTCCA
>NW_009798457.1:0-1691 GCF_000520075.1 Aphanomyces astaci
AACTACACACGCTTCCTCCCGCAGTGCTATAAGGAGCAGAAATGTCGGGTTTGCTGCGCTTCCTCACGGAAGGTCCCAAACTTGAATCGATCTCCAAAAAATCGCTGGAGTTAGTGGAGCCGACAGCAATCACTTGAGGGGACGCAGCAGGAAAACTTGAATACGCTCAACCTTCACGGCCGTTGTTGCCATTCGCAAACACGGGATTGATTCCCGCTTCTCTCCACATTGTAATCATATCATCCAACCAAAACTCCCTGCGGTGCTTGCCAAAGTTGATCACATGAGGGGCCTTGCTGGAGTCGCAGTTGTTAACATCTTTGTCGTGGGAACAAAGAAGGAATTGAGCGCATTCGACGACCATACGCTGATTGCACGTGCCCTTGCACCCTTTGCACGCAATCCACTTGGCCTTGGGAGCGACACCAATACCTTGCGTTCCCACCATGGTGCCCATGACGTGAGTGCCGTGGCCCACCGGGTCGGTGGGCAGCTGGTTCGTCTTGTTGTACGGGTCGAACCAACCGTATTCCTGTCGCCAGTTCGACTCCAACGACTCATGTGTATGACGAACACCGGTGTCGATGTTGGCCACGACAATGCCTTCGCCCTTGATGTCATTGGCCCTTGGATCCCCCATTCGATGACATCATTGACCGGACTGGCTGGTTTGTCACCGCTTTTGGTTTCACTGAGTTCCATCACAACTGGTTCGTAAATGGATTTCACTTCCGGCAACGCCGCGATCTTCTGGACTAGGTCGTCGCGGGCGTTGTCGATGTACAGTACATGGAACAGTAGATCCATGTCGAGACCACTTCCACAGCCGTTGATTCAACTTGGTTGGCCAGGAGCGACTTGACCGACGCCTGAGACGTGGTGGTGTGCTCCTTCAACGAATTAACCAGCGACTCGATGGTTTCAGTGCGAGACGCGCCAACCTTGAGTCGGCGGCGGTGGGTGGCGAGGGCCTCGTCACAGTGAAATTTCACCACGACGTTCGACTGCTTGGCGACTTCCAAGTTGCGATGTACTTGGACCGAGATCTTGGCCGTGACGGCAGTGACGGCGAGGGCGGCGAGGGCAAGAAATTGGTACTGAACCATGATGTTGTTGGGTCAATGGAAATTGCAAAATGAGACCAACGGTGGGTGTAGCACGTGACTTGCCTTGCGTAACACGCTGGGAAATATGTATCAATCAGGTCAGCTGGCGAGGGCTTAATATGGCCGTCCATCGGGTCTGATTAATGCTGAAAATGTACTATTAATACGAAGTACCTCAAGAAACCTACGTGTCGAGAAAGAAACTACGGGGTTTCAACTGCGCGTGTTTAGCGAGCACAATGGGAAGACCAGTTTGGCTATACAAGTACAGTGATTACAGCGGTGTCAGTTGTCGTCATATTCACAGTCAACGACTAATCGTATTACGAGGATAGCTACAGATAAATGATATAGGGAGCTATATAATTTCTCTAAGTTTCTGGAGCCGGCAGCAAAATGGCCCTATGTGACAGTGTAACGGGAAGCAAAGCTAAAAAGTACTCCGGAGTAGTATTTTGGAGGGGGGTGCCCTACAAATATGTAATAGTAAAAATATCGACTGCAATGTATTGACTTGAATAAATTATACGGTTATTAAACTATGACTTCAATGTATTGAATTGAAATATCGACTTCAATGCATTG
>NW_009798457.1:4056-13205 GCF_000520075.1 Aphanomyces astaci
CCACTTTCGTCCAGTGGACCAACATTATGTCCTCCACCAACACCGCAGCCCATCAGTCGGTCGTCGCCCTTTTGCGTCGCGGTTTTGGCGACAACGATACCGCGCTACTCCTTGGCAGGATGACTCCCGATAACCAAACTCGCCTTGTGGAAGGCATCGGTATCAACCAAGGCCCGGCGCGCACACAGCTGTTTCGCGCCTACCCGGACACCTTTGAAGAAGCCGCCCGAATCACGCATATAAAATCATTTTCTCCTCCTTCGCGCACGCACGCGCGGCGTCCTCAGACATGGATGCCTCCATGCTTGCCCAGGCATCGGACGACCGCACGCGTTTCAATTGCGGTCGCCCAGGACACTTCTCCCGCGCATGCCCGGCCCCTCGCCGTGTGGCGTCAGCCGCCCCGCCCTCACACGGTTCCTCCCGTACCGCGCCTGATACTCCTTCGCGTTGCCCTCCGAGCGGTCCACCTAACCGCTTCAATCGTGAACGCCATGGTGGTTTACGCCCACCATTCCGCCCCGCATCGGAGCTCGAGTGCGGCGGGAAACGGTCGCTTCTCTCTCCCAGTAGGCGCGATGATCACAGTCGAAAGAGAGACGGATCTCTTTTCGACCTCGACCGCAGATGACTCGGTCCTCGCGGCTCCTTTGAAGTCCCAGACGTGGGACTCCCTACGATCCAACCCCTATTTCGACCTCCTCCAAGAATTTGAGGACGTCTTCCCCGACGAGGTACCACGTCGACTCCCAGTCGACAAGGGCGTTCAACACGAGATTGACCTCGTGCCCGGCGCAAAGTATTGTGTCACGTGGTAATGGCCGCTTCCTCGCGACCAAGTCGATGCCATCGACGCATTCTTCGCGGCCCGCAAGGCGGCGGGTCACGTCCGCTAGTTCATTTCACCTTACAGCAGACGGACCTTCTGTGTGAAGAAGCCCGGTGGGAAATGGCGTATTGTACACGCCTTTAACAAATTGAACGCAGCCACGATTCCGGCTCAGACGCCGATTCCTCGCAAGGATGTTATTATCGACGGCATGGGTCGATCCACCACTTTCTCCACCATCGACCTTCGCGATGGCTTTTACCAAATCTTCATGCGTCGATGTGACGTCCCGAAAACGGCGGTTTCTACGCCGAGTGGCATGTTATGGGAGTGGCTGGTCATGCCACAGGGTCTATCCAACGCCCCGGCGACGTTCAATCGTATGGCCACCGCGAAGTTTCGGGCGTTTCGCGACTTCGCACCGTCGTACTTCGACGACATTTACGTTCACAGTTGCGCCTCCTCCGCGCAATCTGATCTTGACGTTCACCGCGGCCACCTCCGCAAGGTGCTCGAAGTCCTCCGTGCCAACGGACTCTATGCCAACCTCGCCAAATGTATGTTTGGCGTTGACAAAATCCCGGTCCTGGGAGATTTAGTGGGGGTGAGCGGATGTCGGGCTGATCCCGAAAAGATCAAGGCCATTTCGGAGTGGCCTATTCCCTCCTCCGTCAAGGATCTTCGTCACTGGCTAGGTCTTGTGACGTATCTACACAAATATTCGAAAACAATTGCAGACATCGCTTCAGCCATTGTTTCGGCTTCTCCTCAAGGACTCCCCTTGGGTCTTGGGACTCCACATGTCAGAAGGCTTTCGACGGCCTCAAATCCAGCCTACAACGCGCCACGATCTTGGCGCTCCCGGACTTTGACAAACCTTTCTCCGTCGTCTGCGACGCCTCGCAGTTTGCAATTGGCTGCTGCCTGATGCAGCTCGACGCCTCCGGTCGCCCTCGCTCAGTTTCCTACCAAAGCCGCCAACTTCACGCGGCTGAGCGGGCGTACCCAGTCCACGACTTGGAACTTCTCTCCATGAAGTACGCCCTAACCAAGTTCCGTATCTATCTCCTCGGTGGTTAACACCGATCATGCGTCCTTACGCACGGTGACAAACACACCACACCTTTCGCAGCGCATGGCGCGCTGGATTTCATTCTTCTCCGAATTCACATTTTCGGTTCAGTACAAGCCCGGGAAAGACAACATCCTGGCCGACGCACTCTCTCTGCGTCCTGATCTCGAACTGACTACGATCGGTCTCTTAACGTCGGGTCTTCATGATCGAATTCGTGCAGCGTACCCCTTTGACGCTGAATGCTCGTCGCGCTTGGCGGCGCTCATCGACCTATTTCCCCCAAACCCCGCCGTGCTTCGTCGGCCTTACATCACTTCGCCCTCGCCGATGGGCTTTTGATCTTTCAACCCACCCCGGACTCACCGCCGCGCATTGTTGTGCCCGGTGACTCGCAGCTGCGCCTCACTTCCTTCGATCCTACCATGACTCCCCCAGCGGCGGTTTTTTCGGCCACGACAAAATGCACGCGGTCCTGGCGCGTTCATACTGGTGGCCCCGCATGTACAAATCCGTTGTGCGCCACGTCGCTCATTGCGACGCTTGCCAGCGCACTAAGATCACCACCTCCTCTCGGGCCCCGCTCCAACCTCTGTCCATTCCCGACGAACTTTGGTCGTCCGTCAGCATGGATTTCATGTTTGGCCTGCCACGCGACGCCCGCGGCAACACCGGCATTATGGTTTGTGTGGACCGAGCGTCGAAGTACGTTATTGCCGTCCCCGTCCGGGACACGCTGAGCGGCGCGGATGCCGCTCGCCTCTTTTTCGACCACGTTTTCTGTCGTTTCGGCCTGCCTCGCTCCATCGTCTCGGACCGCGACCCACGGTTCACGGCGAAGTTTTGGTCCAACATATTCGCCCTATGCGACACCTCGCTCGATATGTCGACTTCGGACCACCCCGAGTCCGACGGCCAAACGGAACGCGCCAACCGCGTCCTCGAAGATATCCTTCGAAGCTACTCCGTTTCTACCGGTTCCTCGTGGGCTGTCAGGTTACAGCACGCGGTTTTCGCTTACAACGCCTCGGTTCAGGCATCCACTGGCTTTTCGCCGCATTATGCGGTCCATCTCCAACACCCCCGCCTCCCTCCAATGCTCGACAGTTCGATCTCCAGTGGGGGTGGAGTCACTTCGCGGCTACGTTCTGCGGGCGTACGTTCCAACGCCCCCAGCCGCACTCTCCAAACCATTTAGAGTTTCCACTCCCGTCGCGTCTCTGTTATGCAGCAGATCCATGACAGCATCGCTGCCGCTCAGCAGGGCCAATCAACTCAAGCCAACAAACATGGCTGCTTTAACCTCGCGTCCTTCGCCGTGGGCGAACAAATTCGCCACCACAAGTCGGCGGTGCCCGCCCATGCATTCCGCGCACGTACAGTTGGAATGTCTTCCAGCGTCAAGCAACGCAGTGCTTGGCACGGCCCCTTTGCCGTTCTTCGAGTGGTCAGTCCCAACTACAAGCTTGACCTGCCCACCTCATGGCAGATCCATCCAACATTCTATGTGGGTAAACTCAAACGTTATTTACCGTTATTATCGACACGTACGACCGATGAAGTGACGGCAACCGATCCTTCGGATCCCGCGGCGGCTCTTCCTCTTCCGCCGCCTCCGACTTCTCCTCCTCCCATCACGATAATTTCGGGAGCTGCACCCGCCGCCAACAGCGCTAAGACTAGACCGCCTGAAGCAACCGACAGATCAGCGCCCGAGTCTAGTAGCGAGGCTCGGACCGGTACGACACCATCCACCGTGGCCGTCAGGTCTTCGCGGACCACCTTAACGGCGTTCCTTCGCATCGTCGCTACATGACCACCAGGTGTTCCTCGTCCTCGGTCGGCGTCAGCCCGACCGTCACCACGGCTCTAGTCACCACGTTTTTGGCCGGCTATGTGCTTTAAGCAGTCGCACGGCTTCGTCATCCGTGATTCCAGGACACTCACGGAACTTGTGAGTGGTGGATATACATTTCAAGCAGCCGCTGCCAGGCGTCGAACTAGTCGGTGCCTGAGGCGTAGACTGTGCCGGGGTCACTCTCGGTAGCGCCTGCACTGAAGCTGGCCTAAATCTGAAGCTGGCCTAAATGTTTGGCCGCTTCCTTGCGGCATCCTCGGCGGCTCAGGTTTCCCGGCCGGCTTCGCTTCTTCTTCATAGCCGACAAAACGCTCGTGGCCGATGGCAAATTCACGCAACCAACGCACGAAACGGTACACGTCCTTCTTCTTCAGGGGCTTGTTTCGCGTCAGCGCCATCTGCTCCGTCACTGCCCGATGGAGTGACACCGGCTTGACCGCCTCCGTAATGATCTTTACGATGGAGGCACTTTCTTCTCGAATAACCCACTCCTGGTGGTCTCGGTGTAAAGCAGCCGCCACGCCGTCCAACATTTGCCCGATCCGAGAATCTGCGTCCGGGATCGACATGTCAAAAACCACCGAGGCCTTGACTCGTTTTTTGAGGGAATTCAGTGTCAGAGCGTCAACTTGAAATCCCAGCGTAAACCATGCCGCCCAATCGGCATCAGTTACCTCTTCCGGGAACTTCCCCACGTCCCACTCCGCCACGCGTTGTTTAGTCGCCGGCTCAATGCACGCACTCAACAGCATCAGAAATGGTCGAACGCCGTTCGCGGTAAGGGCATTCGTCTGGCTGATGTACTGGTTGTACGACGCCATGAACGCTCGCCGTTCTTCCTTCGTAGAACCCTTGAACATCGGGCTCTTTGGGAGGGCCGGTGCGTTGTGAATGTATACATCGCCTTGACCCATGTCCCAGTCTTCACTTACAGGGGCAGTCACACCGGGAACTGCCCTAGATGGCCCGCCAAATGCAGGAGTCTTAAAAATCGATGGTCCACCAAACGGCCTCGCCTCGTCGACCGCCACCGGCTGGTGTTGGCTATTAAATACATGATGATAACTTGAAGTTGGTCATAATTTATAGCTAACTTTGTTAGCTTTCCCAGAAAGTACATGTTTTTAGCGTCGAATAACGCTGCAACGGCTTGCTTGCTGGTACTACAATTGATATGAATAATGTAGACACTAGTGCGGGCTACTAAACTTGATATGTTGTGAGGCATTTGGGAGCTTGTGACATACGTCGCAAGGCTTCAAACATGCCATTTTTTGGAAATATAACCTACTTTGCATGAGAATAACTCAACCAGTAACAGCTTATTTATCGACAATGACATGTCATTACGTAGTGACAATGCTATCGATCAAGCCCACAAAATCTTAAATTCATCGGCATAGGTACGGCACCAGTACAGCAAGTTTAACGGGGCTACTTGGTCAAAACTCAAGTATAGATTAAAGTTTCCCAACTTTCTATGTTACAATTGTATTGCAAAGTTTTAATGGTAATTGAATGTTAAAAAAATTCAATCTAACATATCAATGTTAAGCCATTTAAACTAATCAAAATCATGAATTAAATAAAATGGGGAGAAGATCCTATTTATCCGGATACAAGCCCGGAAATATTTGAATTTCGACTTCACGCGCGTATTTTGGATATGCCCGCGCCCTGGACAGGAGACAGTGAAGCATAGAAAGTACTTCAAGGACTAGTCTACCAAGGCAAGATCGACGGAGGGACTGAGCCACAAGAAGCACATGCACTCGCCCCAGAAGTATTCAAACACTTCAACAACCAAGCATTCAGCCTACACCTTCGCAACACCAAAAGGGCGAACAGAACTTAAAAACCAAGTTAAGAAAAACAATTTGGAGGCGTCGGAGTAGAATGGACATAACTTTTGAGTCCGTTACGATATTTGAGTTTTGAGTAGTGATTCCAATAGCCAAGACGCGCCGCTTTCACTTCATAATCGTACTATCAGTTCAGACGATGAACTTCACATTGGTTACTTTATAAGCATTTGTACTCACATTTTGAAAACCAATTTAGGATAACCTATTTATCTTAAAATAAGTATTGGAGCATTGAAATTCTGTGTTTAGGGTAATCGGTTACAACAGGTTCCATATCATTTATACAAGGTTATTGTTTTATAGAGTTATATTTATGTTGTGGAAGGATATCCACTGAGTTTAACACTCGACAAAACCTCAGATCGAACCCAATGTGGCCCGTCTCGACTAGGGTACTTCAAACCCAATCTTAAATGACTGTTATCAATGGCTTCTACGCTGTTTTTGCATTTCGTTCACGTGACGGAATGGTCAGCATTATATGACAGAGGTTTTGACTCGAACATATAACGAGGTGTGATTGGGCAATACAAAGTTATCCTAAATTAGTTAAGTTATCTTAAACTGTTTTTTACGTTAAGTCCTTCCATACCCTTCCTTTTTCTTTACCAACTTCTCAATACTATAGATCTCCGTGTCACAACGAAACGTGCCCAAAGCACACGCTGTGACGTCACCGCCGACGACACTTAGGCAGACATCCCCCAACTCGGGCACGTGCTGCAAGCTCTATGCTCGGTTCAAGTGAAAGAACCACCACGAGAGACAACGTATCACTGCGACACCAGTATTATCTTGCTGTCCATGTATTGGACAGCAAGACAAAAGAGTGGTATGTCAGTGTTGTGTTGATTTTCATGTGGGGGGTTAAAGCAGAGACCCTTGAGATTACATCCGAAGATCCATCAACGTTGGTACTCACCTACGAATGGCCCCCAGCAATGGTATTCGTTCTTGACCCCTTCGAAAAAGAATTGACTGAGCAACCATCAACCAAAATGTGGGCGAGGGCGAACGCTTTTGCGGCGGCAATTGATGAGCAACTGGGCAATTTTGGCGCCGCTCCAATCAGCACTCAAGTCATTGATTTACCACGACCCTCCGTTCCACACAAATCACGGTTTACGGTTGCAATGGACGGTGTTGTGCCGAAAGAAATGCTTGTGTTCGAGTTCAAAGCACAAATTAGCAACGGCAGTAGCTCAGATTTTCGCGATTGAGCTCTATTCACAGATATGCATTCTTTTTTAAAACTAAATTGTCAGTGTGCTTAATGTACAAATGGCAACGATGCATTGTAACAGCAAAGTAGATCAGTTCCTACAGCCTCCAGGTGCAAAATATGTACAGTAATGGCAAAACACTCGATATAATCATGCATCTGAGCCTTTTTTACAACTGACAGTATGGACTAGAGTTGACTTATGTATAGTATCCAAACTACTTTCTCATTACTACGTAGTATTAACTGTAAAATACAGTACTGTGCAGTGTTTGCCAGCAATAGGGGACTTTGTCTGTAGAGTGGTACTACTCGTCGACGTGGATGACTCAAAAATATAACGACCATGTCACGACGAATCCGTGGTCGAATTCTCTGATTGGCCTAAAATACATCGATTAAACGGTGACAAAGATCTGAACTGGTTGTCGTTCAGGACGGATGCATGAAACTCCTACAGAAGCGCCTTGCGCTCAGCGTTCGTGTAACGCCGCTGCTGCATGGTGGCTGGCGCTGCCTCTCGTAGAATGCCATTTTGACATGGAAGTGTGAAGTTTCAAATTTCAAATTGCAAATTGAGTTCGGCCAATCACAGCTGACCAACATCTTTGAGAATTCCGTGCAGTCAATTTTATCCAATTGGATTTATTCGTTACGATGCCCACAGTTCGAAAAATCTATTTTATTGACGTGTGCTACTTTCGTCGACTTTTACTGGCAAACACTGTACTAACTCTGTCCAAGGATGATTGCGACTGGTACCTGTATGAAAAACAGAACCTCCTTAACTCCGATTGGCCTGTAAATTAGTGAAGGGATGAATTATATATGTCAAACTTCGCCTAAACGGCCATGTTAAAATTCAATACAAAAGTGAAGTTGATAATTTCCGACGACCACATTTTGGCAATTGACATGGCAATACCGTACAATCCTACTGTCTGTTTGGGCGAGGCGAATTCAAAGAAATTTTCCAGTGAGCCGATTTAGATGCTCTTTTTTACAATCTCTTCGTCACCAACCATATATTCTGCATGCAAAATCTTGAAGGTCCAACTGAGAAACTCTGCTTTACGTTTGCAAGCAAAGATTCATGAACACTAACGTAATATTATAATAATGTAGAATATTATTATAGTAAGAATTTCGCAATAGTTTTAATAAATGGTACCTCTCATGTAGTAATGCTAACCGTCAAATTAGACAACCTATGGGATATGGTCCATTTTGAGGTTCAATGCCGACAAAGATCGCCGCCAGGTGTACCTGGTTCCTGGTGAGACCCCTAAGCGGCGGATGTGAGAGAGCAAGAACTTCACCTCTAAGGTGATATTCTTGGCCACGGTTAGCCGGCCTCGCTTTGACCACGACCACGGGGAGTTGTTTGATGGCAAAGTGGGCATGTGGCCATTCGTCCAGTCCGTCCTCGCTGTTCGCAACTCACGCAACCGTCCCGCCGGCACCATGGTCACGTTCTTGGTCAACGTAAATGCAACTGTGTACCTAGACTACGTCATCAACAAGGTCATAACCCCGAGAGCGTCTTCTCACGTTTCAGTCTGTGATGCGATTGATCCTTGAGCACGACGGAGGCAACCACTACGTCTTGCCTCACCTGACTGTGAAGGAGGCCGCCTTGCGACACACTGGACTTCTGATGCAGAATGTGTCTTGCCCTGTTTCCCTTCTTTTGTACGCTAGGACTTAAAGACCAATGACATTATTTAACGATTTTGTTTTTAAGACTCAAGTATAGTAAGTATACTTAAGACTTACGGGACAGAATTGAATATTAATACCAACCTTGGATATTATGGTTAATATCATATAATTGAACTTCGGCCGTAGGCCGTGCCGCTCCCGGACAAGGCCTGTATGACATGACCTAGCATTATCCTAATTTACTCTCGTCTATACAAATTAGGATGTGACCTAATATTAATGGTGGATGACGTTGGGATGACGTTTGGATGACACATGATACTATCACGGATATTTGAAATCCATATAAATAATTTGAAGTACCTGTTTTAAATTTTCGTTTCCATTAACTGTAGGTACGCTCCATTAGGTGATGAAACTTCGTATTGGACTATGGCGAAATATCCAATCGCCCATGTAAAATACCGCTAGGTTAAATATTATCTATTTCTGGACCAATTATTCACCAAATTTGAATCTGAGACGTAAAATTTCTTCACCACATGAGATCTGTCGATTCTACGTCTCAATTTGCTGAAATTTTGCGTAGTGAATACTATTGTAGGGGTTTTGGGAAGGTACACCGTGCATAGAATTTGTAA
>NW_009798457.1:16062-16657 GCF_000520075.1 Aphanomyces astaci
TTCCCTTACGGTAGTCTCGGAACGTTTTCGGCTCACGGTACCTCCACGACGACGCGCTCCTTAGCGTTTTCTCGCACTTTTTCTGGCCCCTGTCGGTTTCAAATCAACCGATAGGGGCCACGAATGTAAAAGTGTTTGCTGCCGGTAGAACTGCGCTAAGGTGGTATGTTCAGCTTGAACTGGTAGCTTAGCAAGCAAAGCACCCGAGCCTCGTCCATTCGAGGTCAGTACTCGAACCGTTCGCTGTGGGCTTGTTGGTGCCACGCACCTTAAGTGCAGCAATCTGAAGTACACCATAGCTCTTCAAAAGCACCATAAAACCACCCGAATTGGTTGGAGCTGTACCGGTTTTGACCAGATTTCACTGACATTTTCGTAGGTACTGACTGACAGTGAAGCGGGGGGTATACGGTGGCCATTCTCCAGGGTTGCCAGAACTCTGATGATTACGTCGAAACGCCGTCCAATCATCAGCTGCCTTTTTTGCACCAGATCAACCGTTCGAATTTGTGGTTTATGCAAGATGGGACCGACATTCACCGTTCCAAGACGTCGATGAAATTTGAGACCCCGTTTTTATCACACACTAAATAAC
>NW_009798457.1:20841-22784 GCF_000520075.1 Aphanomyces astaci
GCACTATGGAAAAAAGTAATAGTGAGTGTACTCGAGAGTGTGATGAACTGCTGACATGAGCATTAAGGTGATGCTGGCAAGAGTTGTTTGAGTCGATGGGAGCTTGGCATTTTTGAAGTCGATAAAAATGATCGTCTTGACCAATTACTTCGAAGTACATATATGACAAACAAACCATGATGCACTCTGATTGGTTAATAATCAGAAGTAAGGTCAGCCACCTTACGAATTCCACAAACAAGTCAATTAATCTCATGGGGCTGATAGTACTAGCGTAAATCCTAGTAATACCAGTAAAACATACTACTTCGAAGTTTGAAGTATAAAAGTACCGGGCTCAACTCGAAATTTCCATGTTCGATTGGTTGAATCGAACAGTGGGGCGGTTTCAGACCCGACCAAACCTCTGGAATGGTGTAATTTATAGATATATAGATATCGAACGCCACCACTATCACCGATACACTAGTACCAGGACATTCAAGGAAACATGGAGAGCAATTTGCTCATCGCGACTGTGTTATCCTCGGACTTGACGACGAATACGCAGTGGTAAACTGTGTCGGCGCTCATGCTGCCGTGTCGCCGCGCCTTTCAGTTCCTGTTGTTGATTTTTCCCAGACTCAGGGAAATACTGTTGATTGGCTGAATTATGGTATTTTTGGCGAATCAAATCGTGAGGTGGATTTATTGCCACTTCACGTATTAATAACAGCAAATTTCACCGAAATCCACAATACACGTACAGTAGGCACTATCATTATCGACCAGAATACATTAGTATGGCTTAAGAGCAGAGTTCACAAAGTCAATGTGTAGGTACATAATGTCGATTCCATAGGCTAAAATACACGTTCAAAGCAACCAATCAAACATCGCGACCATGAGTACTTCACTGCCCCGAACTACAGTTCAACCTGTTCTCCGTCCGCCAAGCGTCGGACGACAATATCACAGTCCGGTTTCCGGCTAAATATGTGAGATTACCACCTCCTTTGGAGACGTGCTTAATGCAGCCACGAGCTGACGGAGGAGGACTGGAAGGTTTTCTTCCTTGGTGCCAAGGACTGTGATTCTGTAGACATGTCCAAGTTGGACGCCGCGATGGCCAAGCTCAAAATGGACACGACAGTGCAGTCGGCGGAGTCCCGGGTGTCCAAATTGGTTTCGAGGCGGTACTCGTACGCCTCTCAATGGTAGGGTTTGCGGAGGCCGAGCCAAAACTAACTGTCGACTATCTCGTCGCGGCCGTCCAGCCACTGGCCGTGCGCGCCCGTGTCAAGGAACTCATGAAGTTGAACGAGAACCGCAGCCTCAAGAAGGACGCGCGCGATTTCAAGCGCTGGCCGGCGGACTGCGTCGCTACGGCGAGTTCGATGGCCGCGGCGGTACCCGCCACCGCCAAGCCCGACAAGTTGCCCGCGGCGACCAAGACCCCCAAGACTGGGAAGGCCCCCAAGGTCGTGGCCGTCGTGAAAGAAGACAAGATCCCGTAGTCGAACTTCACCCAAGAGAAACGTGCGTGTTTCAAGTGCCTGAGCACCGAGCACAATGTGTTCAAGTGCCCTAAGGTCGCTGACGGCGAAGCCAAGCTCTTGATGGAACGTGTCCGTTCCATCTGGAAAGAAACCAAGTCGGTAACCGTCGTCGAGACGGTTGACGTTGCCGAGGTGTCCCTCGACAATGCCGTGATTTGCGCTGCCCGCGTTGTGTGTGTGGCTGGTCAGGCCGTCTCGCTGGACGCGTCCTTCGACAGCAGCGCCGATCAAAGTGTGGTGCATCCCGCGACGCTGGCCAAACTCAAAAAGCAAGGCCGCAACGTCCTCGTGACCAAGCTCAAGACCCCCATTAAGGTAATGGTTTTTGTTGGCCCTGCCCACACCGTCACCGAGGAAGCCACGATGGACCTGCGGTTCGAGAAGGACGCTGGCCCGGTGATGCTC
>NW_009798457.1:24240-28567 GCF_000520075.1 Aphanomyces astaci
GCGGAGTCCCGGGTGTCCAAATTGGTTTCGAGGCGGTACTCGTACGCCTCTCAATGGTAGGGTTTGCGGAGGCCGAGCCAAAACTAACTGTCGACTATCTCGTCGCGGCCGTCCAGCCACTGGCCGTGCGCGCCCGTGTCAAGGAACTCATGAAGTTGAACGAGAACCGCAGCCTCAAGAAGGACGCGCGCGATTTCAAGCGCTGGCCGGCGGACTGCGTCGCTACGGCGAGTTCGATGGCCGCGGCGGTACCCGCCACCGCCAAGCCCGACAAGTTGCCCGCGGCGACCAAGACCCCCAAGACTGGGAAGGCCCCCAAGGTCGTGGCCGTCGTGAAAGAAGACAAGATCCCGTAGTCGAACTTCACCCAAGAGAAACGTGCGTGTTTCAAGTGCCTGAGCACCGAGCACAATGTGTTCAAGTGCCCTAAGGTCGCTGACGGCGAAGCCAAGCTCTTGATGGAACGTGTCCGTTCCATCTGGAAAGAAACCAAGTCGGTAACCGTCGTCGAGACGGTTGACGTTGCCGAGGTGTCCCTCGACAATGCCGTGATTTGCGCTGCCCGCGTTGTGTGTGTGGCTGGTCAGGCCGTCTCGCTGGACGCGTCCTTCGACAGCAGCGCCGATCAAAGTGTGGTGCATCCCGCGACGCTGGCCAAACTCAAAAAGCAAGGCCGCAACGTCCTCGTGACCAAGCTCAAGACCCCCATTAAGGTAATGGTTTTTGTTGGCCCTGCCCACACCGTCACCGAGGAAGCCACGATGGACCTGCGGTTCGAGAAGGACGCCGGCCCGCTGATGCTCACGAATGTCAAGTGCTGGGTGTCGACGGGCAACCTGCCCGCCAACGTCGGCGACATCCTGTTGAGCCGCGCCATCATGTATAAGTTGGGGTTCGACCCACGCGCCATGCTGCGTGAGGCCGCGTCCTTCACCGATGCGATCGACATGGCCGACGCGGTCTCGCACAGCGGGGTCGTACAGGCCGTGCTGGCCGTGTCCCACGAGCTCGTGGATGACCTGGCCGAGGAAGAGGAGGAGCTGTTGCCCCTGGAGATGAACTCATGTTTACAGTGACAGCGTATCGTACTGCCAGTCGACAGTGGAGGAGATGTTCTCTGAGCAGTTGTACAAAGGCCCGTTGGCCTGGTTGAACGACCTCTTGGGGTACCATCGTACCCGCGAGGGATTGTTGGGTGTGCTGGCGGACGTGTTGGCTGTGTGCGCTGACAAGGGTCTGAAGCTGCACCCGAAAAAAATGCAGTTTCTACGTGACCGAGGCCAGGTGATGCGGGCGCATCATCAGTGGGACTGGGGTCAAGCATGACCCCGCCCGCGTTGAGGCACTCCAACAGCTGCTGTCCCCCGTGACTGGTGCTGACCTGCAGCAGTATATGTGCGCCATCAACTGGATGCGCATGAGCATCCCCGGGTACAACGTGTTGGTGCAGCCGTTGACGGAGATGCTGGAGGGGGTGTTTGCCGCTGGTGACGAGGCAATAAGTACCTGCTGGTAGTCAAGTGTGACGCCAGCAAGATGGTTTGGTTCTTTCCGGCTCCCGAGGCCACGGCGACGTTCGTCAAGTACTGCCTCCTGCAGTGGTTCGCCGTGTGCTACGAGTGGGTCTCCGACCAGGGGACCCATTTCAAGAACCAAGTTATCGCGGAGCTCCAGCACGTGCTGGGGGCTCATCATCACTTCACGACTGCCCGCTGCCCATGGGCGAATGGCACAGTGGAGGTCGTGATGCGGCAGTTGTTGCGTCTATTCCAGGCATGTCTGAGCGAGTGGCGCATGGCGCCCGACCAGTGACCCAAGGCCTACCTCGTCATCATGCTCGTGCTCAACCAGCTGCCTTCACCTTCCCTCGGCGGTATGGCTCCCATGAACGCCATGTCTGGCCGTCCGGCAATGTCGCCGGCTGACACGATGGCCCGTTGCCGGTTCAGCTCATCTCGGCCACGCTGGCCGAGGTGGAAGAAGGTCAACGTGAGAACATTGCCGCGCTGGAAGCAATGCACATACAGATATCGGTGGAAAACGCACGGAAGCGAGACCGCTCGCGGCAATACCACGATAAGAAGAAGGGCGTGCAGATGGCCCAGTTCGTAGTGGGGGACTATGTCCTCTACCAGGACGTATGGGCGCACTTGCGCCAGAAGTTGCGGACCAAGTGGTGCGACCCGGCCGTCGTCACCGAGGTGACCAGCAACTGGGTGTACGACGTCGAGAACCTGCTGACTCACGACGTTCGCCCCGTCCACACCAGCCGCCTAAAATTCTACGCGGACTGTGACTTGGACGTGACGTCCGAGCTGCTGGCCCACGTCGCCCAGAACTCAGGAGGCTTCGAGGTAGAGGCTATGGTGGACGCACGGTACGTCCCCACGACCAACGTTTACGAGCTGTTAATCAAGTGGCGCGGACTCGAAGACGCGGAGAACTCGTGGAAGCCCGCCAACAACATCTTCGCCGATTTACCCGTGATGTTCAAGGCTTTCTGCAAGGCGGCCACGTCCGCCGTAATCAAGAAGATTGCCGTTGCTTACGAGGTTAAGTAACTCGTGGGGGAAGAGATGTATTCGGTTCGAATTACTGAGACGGAAAGGAGTAGACCTGTGGCGTCTGCTCCTTGCCGTCCATTGGTCGGTACTTTTGGTGGTTGGAGTACCATATGGATTGGTAGAGTGTACCTACCCCTTTATCGGGTCTGAGAGTTTAGGTAGTTTGAGTGGCTCGTTGTCACTCACTTCGCCTTTTACCTTTAAATATTCCAACGTTTTGGTTTCGATCGGTTTTGAAGTAGTTGAGATACAACACCGCCGGAACACACCACCACCACCATGGCCACCTGCTGCACTGCATGGAATGTGGTCCATCACAAGGAACTGGAAACCGTACAGCGCATACGTTAGGTAGTTTAATGAAGGAATTGTACCATGTACACATACTCTAGTGTTGTTCGGAAACATCAGGCATAGTACAGTATTTGTTTACTCGTACACACAGTCCTAGTATTTCGCAAACATCAGGTATACTACGTAGTAGTACAGTAGTTTTACATTAAATTTTCAATGCAATACCTGGGGTAACCTGCCAAAATCGTACTCGAAGTATAAGGCCGAGTCTGGATGCCACAGAAATTTTTATGTCAAATAATATTCTGACTGAGAATTCCCTTTGCAAATGGGAGATAAGAAAATATTTTCGAAATGTTTTGATGTTACCTCTGGATGATGAGAACAATCGATAGAATATCATGTACTACGTAGTGGGTAAAATTTGGACAGTTGCAGTTCAAACTTTCTTCTATCAGAAAACAGTAAAAATTGGAATTATCATGTCACTTTATATATGTCAGCTTTGGTAGCCAAACACACAAAAGCTGCCGTTTGAAAAATTGTCGTAATATTTCTGAAAAGTTGCAAAACGAGGTGTTTTCTGACATTTTTTGTGGCAGCCAGAGTGGTCCTAAGTCTTTTGGTACTAATAAAGGCGCAGCCCATTTTATCGGAACATTACTGGAAATGATTACGCGCATAGCATCGTTTTAGGGTTTACCTGGGGGTAAACGGGGGTTATTTGATATAAATCGTGATATTCCGGGGTAAAAGAGTTTAGGGTTAGGCCTTTTGGGAAACACATGATGTGGGTTTTATGAGCGGAGATAAAGGGGGGGGGAACGCGATGATTTTGCGGCGATAATGCAGTGCTTGAAGGTGGGCCAGTGGGCCACAGCGCAATCGATACGCGTACGATGGGACCCGAACGTGTCAATGTGGTGTTGCCACAAAGCCAGTGAAGGGGACATTTAGAATTTGCGTTGTCGTTTCAATTGGTCAGTGTCGAATTGAATGATCTTGGCCCGAGCGACATCGACATCACTTCCGACTGGTCGAAATTCTATTGATACCTGTAGGACCAGGCAGGCTACAGTACTGGAGCCATTACGTGAAAAAGCGACCACCACAACATCCTATCAAAATGGAATATGAGCGTCGTGGTGATGATTCAGCGGACTCGGGGGCATGTTGAGTTTACCGTGAACGATGGTGAATAATCTCGAGAACACCCCGTCCGAGGACCGGTTCCCTTTGGTGTTTATACATAGCCACACCAAAGTGACTAGTAGGTACCATACGTACAGTATACGAAGTTAGGTGGAGTAACTGGTATGCAAATGTCAAAGTATGGTTTACAGTTAACGTTTACAGTAATGTTGATGCTTTACATGATACTCCGGAGTACTACTTACAGTACTATATTTTCATATTATCAATGGGGGACTGCCAAAACCTATTTACTACTAGTATTTGTGCTTTGCACA
>NW_009798458.1:0-531 GCF_000520075.1 Aphanomyces astaci
TTTTGAGATGGAGTGCAAGTCGCCAGTAACTATCATGAAATTGTTATGTTGAAGTATATATTTTAAAATATTGTTACCGTCGAGTATCATTTCATCAAAAATCGCTTTTCGAATTGCCGTTTTAAATGGACCAAACACACTCACATCAAAGGGTTGAAGCATTCGATGGCAAAGACAACAAGATAACTTGCAGTACATCACACAACGCAACAATCTCAGCCGAAAAATGAGAAGACAAGCCATCAAAAATCAGTAAAATTGGTCTTTTTATATCTTTGTCAACCGCACCACTAAAGAATCGCAACCAATTCAAAAACAAATCTTCATTCATAAATCCCTTAGGAGATGTAGAAATAGTAGCACCTGGCACATCGCAATAACCCATCATGATTTTTTCCAGTGTTTCAATCTTTGCTGTGTAATTTTATCTTTAAGCATGTATGGCTCTATGCATAGAAATTTTGTGTCTAGGGTATAATGTCTCAACTGGTAAACATGCTTTTATACAAGGTTATGTTTAATCAGAGGGAA
>NW_009798458.1:2841-17909 GCF_000520075.1 Aphanomyces astaci
TTGTGGCCACCGTCTTGGCCCAAACGTTTGGGAATCCCTTCAGGGCAACCACCTTCTTCGACTTGCGGCGGGTTTCGAACGCGGTCTCATCCATGTTGAACATGCGGTCCGGCGTGAGGTTGTGCTCCGCCATGATCATGTCCAAAGACTCGTAGAGTCGCTGCACTCCCGACATATCCACGCCATTTCGAGCATTTGAAATCACCTGGGCCACCCGGTTCACGAGGTTGGGATGTCGGCCAATGAACCGCCGGTACCAACCACCGGTGAGTGAGCGCGTTGGGTCAAGGCGTCGGATGAGTTGGTTGGCTTTCACGATGATGCCAGCTCGATCCATTGGAAAGCCGTTTTGCTGCATTGCAGCAATCCATGCGACTAGGTCGGCTTCGCATGCTGTTGGTAGAGATGTCTTTGGACCGGGACGCTGAAGAGCCATCTCGGTGTCGTTCTTGCGATGACGGACCTTGTACATGAGTGTCTCGTATGGGATTCTGTAGAGAGCGGAAGCATCGGTCCCAAGCATGCCATCGATAACATCGATCACGGCAGCTTCCAGCTCTGCTGGAGTGTATCTCCGTCTTGGTTTGCTGGGTGGCATGTCAAATTAACACTGCGCGCCATTCCATCATGTTGCCCTTATCATAATATGGAGGTTTTGCCGCGCAAACTCCGAACTCATTGATTGGCTGGATTGCGTACAGCATCAATTGGCACATACCCCATAGATTGGCATTTTACGTTACATCAACTGATGCAAATACCTACCCCCGAAAGTACATCTAATGGTGGGCCCATGATAACTCAAATGTTCCGTACTCCGACGACGTCCTTATGATATGACCCAAAATCTACGATACCGTATATTTCCTCATGTAACGTTACGTTCGTAATTTCTACCAATCATATCTAACAATAAAAAAGTAATGAATATTATTACTCTGGCGACATCTCCATACAAAATTTGCTGTAACCCCTGTCGGATATTTCCGGGGTTCTCTGTACTGTACAGCACCAAAGTCCCTCTCCAACAAGTTGGATGACTGACTGCAAAGAAGCTCCAGATTTTGCTTTCGCCAACCATGAATGCCTCGATTTTGGCCTTCCATACCTTCAGTGTTATGATGAGTTTTCGCCAGTTCCTGCATCTACTAGTGTCTTGAAGACACTACCGGTAGGAGATGTATCGAATGTTCGGCGAACATAACGCACATGTCGTGAATCAGTTGTGCGCCGGACGAAATATACCGGAAATAACGTGAACATAAACGAAAAATGGTGTAGTTATAGCAAGTTCATTTCATTCCCATAACAACATACAGTACATTGTTTACAAAGTTGTTTTGAATTATTCAAATAATTCGTTCGCTCCGGACGCAGGGGGAATATATAATTCAACAGACAATTAAATAACTCAGTCCATAAGTAGTCCTTGTGAAATGAATGATCTTGTTTTCTCTTGAGCACAAATAAGTAAAAAATAGTATTTTCAATGGCCTTGGTGTCTGTCTTGTCGCTAACGTTATACTACGATGGCTTTTCTCCAGAATGTTAGTGCAATACGTCGAGGAAGGACGGGATCGTGGCTCCGCGGGGGCTCAGCACGGGCGACGTGGCCGTCCACGGCGGCGGGCCGTACCCTTGCAAGTACATGGACGTGGTATTCAGAAACACTTGAAACTTGCGGCGATCTTTGAGTTGGAGCATGGATTGAGCGAGCACTTGCGCGTCGGCCGCTGTCATCCGTTGCTCAAACAGTTGCCCATGCACGAGCACTTGGTGCAACGCAGCCCCGAACGCATCTACTCCACAAACAGTGAGTCAAGTCTATGATTGTATTCAACATAGTAATAAACCTATGTACAAAACCACATCAAGAAAGACTCGAAGAAGACGAGACCTCGCAGGGTGCTGTCGACTGGACCGGCATGCAGCGCTTGGTGAAACACATTGGAGACACACCGAGTCTTGGTGGAGATGGTGCTCATGGCAACAAACACGAGCAAGGACTGGACCCATGCTACGGCCATTCGCTGCAAGAGGCCGCCGCCGCCGCTGTCGTACTCCAGCGCGAGGACGTCGCTGAAGAAGGCGCAGACGGCGTCGGTCACGTCGGGGAGCTTGTGGTCCACAGCTACCACGTCGCAGCAGAACTGAAGCACCTCCACGAGCAGCTGCGACGACGTCGTGTGGCCAAGCAGCAGCGCCGGCGCACTGCGCAGCACTTCTCGCAAGAGAAGAAAAAACTGGGTCGCTTCTAACGCCAAATCTTCTGGCGGGTGCTGAAACCGCTGCAGCAGGGCCACGCGCGACGACGACGACCCGTTGGGCACGTAGTTGAATTTCACACAAAACGACCGGAATGCCACGACGAGGAAGTCGAGGACCTGCGGGTGCAATGCCGGGTGCGACGCTGCCAACACGCCCAAGCATGACAGCGCGTGCGGCGCCGCGTGCTGGTCGTGCCAGTGGAGGCAGAGGCGCGCCATGGCAACGAGCGTGTCGGGGTTGGCCGTGGACGGAACCACCGCCACAAACAAGTCGACGGCGTGCTCGCGGACCTTAGGGTGGCCGCCGTGAAGGGCCACAATCGTCGCCACAAGCGGCCATTCTTGGGCCAGAAACGCATCGCGGATCGGCAGGTTCTGGATGCCCCGCAAACCCCGCGCGAGCACGTACAGGACGTGCGCGACCTCTAGAGGGTTGCTCGTCGGACCCATCGACTGCAACGACGCCACCAGTCGCGGGAACGCGCAGTTGACCAACAGAACATAGTCTACACATCGTCCATGACTTCAAGACGAAGACAGGAGTAGACAATATATATATATATATATATATATATACATAGCAATCGCAGTACAATGCGCTAGTGGCGACTACCGGTAGCCACGTTATGATGCATGCACGTACCGGCGTCGGGAAAGTTGTGGCCCAGTCGCATCAGAGCTTCAAACACGTCGCCGTACGCGACTTGCTGGGCTTGGAGGGTCTGATGAACCGCGTCTTGGTTGATCGTCGCCAGAAGCACCTGGATACAGTCCCCCCGCACCGCCAATCCTACCTTGCGTTTGCTATCATATATATATATATCAGTCCCACTTTGCGTTTGCTATCATCATATAGTATATATATATATATATATATATAATATTTTATACGTATTATATACATATATATATATATATATATATTATTCAGGAGTTGTACGATCGATATGTATGACGAGCAAAGACATTGTGTTTGCTATCATATACTATATATATATATATTATATATATATATACGTACACATTTATAATATACACACACATATATATATCATATATACACATATACGAAGTATAATATTATATATATATATATATTATATTTTATACGTATTATATATATATATATTATTCAGGAGTTGTACGATCGATATGTATGACGAGCAAAGACATACGTACACGAGGGTGGAGCTCATTTTGAGCAGGGCTTTGGCACTGCTGTGGCATACGACGGGGTAGTGCAGTCCCTTTGTGAGCACTGTGGCCATCGTCACGTACGAAGGGGCGGCGAATTGCATCGGAACGACCACGGAGCTGATGAGTCTACCATCCAACGAAAAGCATCCTCATATATTCATATACCATGGATTTGATGCAAACGAATATATAAAAAAAGCCCTCGCGCCCTACCTCGCGGTGCCGTGCATGAGCAACGCATGATCCGGGAACCGTCCAAACTCATGAACTGCCGTCTGCCACACCTGCAGAACCGCCGAGTACATGGGGTCTGCCGGATCTAAATCGTCCAAGTCGAACAGCTCGACCATATAGTCGAGCACAAACAGCAGCGCGTCCAGTTCATGCGTGGCGGTGGCCGCTTGCAGCATTTGCACGACGTGGGTAAGGCACACAAACGACCCTTGCTGGCTCGGGTGGTGATGGGTACTACTAGATGGCCAGTTGGAAAACAAGCTAAGGAGCGCGTCCGCAATGTCCCTGTGCCGTAAGATTCCATCAGTTTACAAGCCAGGAGAAGAGAGATGGGCAGAGTCCCGTACCGGCGCAGATCGCGAACGTCGTCGACGTCGGGATGGTCGGACTGGATTTGATTCAGCTCGATAAAGTGCACTGGGAACTGGCACCGCTGCAGGAGCAGCCCCACCACCTGCTGGATAGTCGGAAGCGCCGATGTGACAAACGCGTCCCAGTCGCTGGCGTCCACGGCATCCTTCCACCGCCGGTGCATGTCCAAGACGGCGTACCAGAACTCGAGCGTCGGCTCCACCACCGACGGCACCGGGAACGAACTGCACACGACCAGGTATTGCAGGTACTCCTACGGTCACCATCAACACAAACGTCATCCAACACGTTCCATGGCGGATTCGTCATAACTACCAAGCCGAACGAGTCACTGCATCCTTCCGCCCGACGAACGTCGAGGCACCACCCGCCTGCAAACAGACAGTGCGACCCCCCGCAAGCCACCGTCGACGCAATCTTGGCCAGACTTCGCGCCACGACCATCCGCGCGTCTTCGTCGTCGGGGTCGTTGGAGCCCACCAACACCGCCAACGTTGCGTGTGTCGACAGAATCTGCTTGGCTACGCGCACGACAAGCACAGCTGCCGCCCTCGCCCCGTCCATTTTGGACGCTCTAATCAAGCCAATATACATGCGAGGGTTGCTCCAAAGCAGGAATATCAAATGTAGTCGTACGTAGTACACGACAAAGTCGAGGCAGCAAACGCGTCGCATATGATTTCTGCTGCCAACTACAAAAAGTGCATTGACATATGACGTGGTTAAAGGTACCAACGGCAAGTCAGCTCGTTGATAACGTACTTGAGATAAGTCTGGTTTCTCCACCGATACGACAAAGTCCATCAACGGTCCCATGAGACCTCTACGAGCAACACATGAATCATATGTCTGAGAAACAATAGAATATATATATCCTTCCTGCAAATATATATATTTGCAGGAACGGTAATTAATACCCGTCGTTCAGGTCCAAACAGTGCAATCCAAACTCGACACACAGCAACGGCATGGTATCGTGGCCCCAGTTTTGAAGCACGACCAGCGCGGCCGTCGCGGCGTCCGGCCTACAAACGATGATGCGTGTCAACAAGGAAGCTTGCATCTATCGATGTATGCATGACGAGGCATGCAACGTACATTGAGCGCAAAGTGTCCAGCACCAGTTGTATGACGTGGAGCTTTTGCGATTGAAACTGCTGGACCATGCTGTGAAGATGGGGCGCTACGTCGAGCCCGTGAAGGGCTGCGGTACTGCACGCGCTGTAGAGCTCGCCCGGAATCCCAGCCAAGACCTCCAGCAACAGCTGCAACCCTACACTGGAAGCGGCAGAATTGCCCAACAACGCATCTTGAAGCAGCTGTTTCCAGGCAGACCAGCCAGACTTGATGTGCACGACAGAACTGGCCAACCCGAGACACACCAAACGGTCCACGGGAGTGATGTTGCTGGAGCGTCGAACGCCTGGGGCCGTGCTGTGCTGGAGATAACGCAAGAGATGGTCACGCACTTGGATTTGGTCGTGTTCTTCCAATCGAGGTACCGAATGGCGGACGAGCTGAGCGGAAATGAACAATGCTGCTTCCGGCGTTGTGTTCCCGCCAGCCGATTCACACAGTACTTGCAGCGCCACGCGCCATGCTGTAGGCACTTGCTGGAAGAGAAGCAGATGATCATGCGCAGCCTTTTGCTCCACTGACCCTGCACTTCCCTGCACAAGGAATACTTGGCAGCATCGAATAAAGTCGTCCACTTCGAGCAGCATTTTTTTCGTTGTCGACACACTGTGAATTTGAAAACTGCCGACATGGAGAACCAAAACGCAAAACGGAAGATTGGGTCGATAATACTCTCGTATTTAAGTGCATTGTATAGTTTAATATAATTCTGAATAGTGATAACCTCTGAGAATCCATTTCCACATCCACCACAACAAGTGCAATACTGTCACATTTTATCGCCCGCCGCCATGGACGATGTGGTGACCATGCTGCAGGCAGATGGTATGTCTCATGCCACGACTCACATGAGAGACTAATGACGACGTCATTCCCTAGACCAACTGCGTGTCTTCTTGACACCAGACGGAGTGGACATCGCGGCAATTGCAAGTGGCATCATTTCCCAGGACGCCACAAACTCGACAACATCGAGCGCGTCAGAGGACTTTAGCCACAAGCTGACGGTTGCAATGAAGTTGATCGATGACTCGATTGAAGGATACATCAGTGTGTCCCACAAGGATCTCCTCGGGCAAGTGGGTTCTGTCGACGGACTCAAGGCCAAAGTGACCCGGCTGCACACCGACGTGCATGACGTCCAAGCCGCCATCCAGCGCATGGACATGGACATCCACAAGGCCCATCGTGGGCTACAGCGCACGGTCCGTCAGCTTCGGAACGTCGACCTCTGCAGTGCAGTGTTGCAACGCGTTCTGCGCTTTCAATCGCTGATCGACACGTTGCAACAACTGCACCTGCCTCCCCACCCAACCTCTACATGTTCCAGCACGGACGTGGCAGGAACATACTCGGCCGCGTCGTTAGCGCTCCGAGAAGCCGAGCTCTTGGTCGCCGACGAGCATGCCGCGTTCCAGTCCCTTGCGGTCATCTCCCCGGCGTTGCCGCTCTTGCGCACATGGCGCAGCGACCTCACCAAACACATGAAAGCTCTCCTTCGCTTGGGCATGGTGGCCGTGGACCAGGTGGCGATCGGCAGCGCCCTGCAGATCCTATATCAGCTCGGACCGTCGACGTTGTCGGAGCATGTGCAGGCCGCCGTGAACGCCGCGCTCGAGGACGTGGAAGCCAAATGCTCGCAGAGTTTGCAGGAAGGGTCGTTCGACGAGTCCAAGCTCAAAGCGGATGTGTGGGCCGCGCTCCAAACCGTGTTGAGTACGCTGTCGTCCCATGCGCTGCAAGTGTGGAACCTCCAGCGCGTGCTGCTCAAGTCGTCAACGGCGCCGCTGACGACCTCCTCGGATGCCAAGTCGAAACCGTCGGAACCACCAATGACGTACTTGTCGCTGGTCCTCTCGCCGGATGAACCCACCCTGTTTGCCACGTTTTGGGACATCTCGTGCGCGCTCGTTCGCGACCTCCTCACGCAAACCCTCGAGTACAAGGCGTCCGTTGTAGCCGCGATCGTCGGCTACTACCCGAAACTCCGCGTCGAGGCGCAGGAAGTGGTCGCGACACTGCACACGACGTCCGCCCGGCTCAGCCTGGACACGCTCGTCGTGTGCGGGTCCGAGGCCGAACGCGACCAGCTGGTCGACACGGCGCTGGCCCCGCTGCTCGACGCGTACCAGACGCGGTCGTTCACCCGCCTCGCGTCGCCAATCCACCTCATGTTTCCGCAATCGTCCAACTACCACGCATCTCCCCCCAGTCGCAGCGACATGACCACGCTGCTCAAGATCATGGCGCACGAGCTGGACGTGGCGGGCTCGGACGCCGCCTTTCGTGCCGCCATCCTCGTCGGGGTGCGGCGCAGTGTCGAGCTGTTCTGCAAGAGTGTGCGGGGCATGGCGCATCCGTCGCTGTCCCTTCCTCCGACCGCCCAACGCACGCCGGCCCAGGCGCACAACGTCGGACTCGTTGGCATCTGTGTGCAGCTACAGGATGCGCTCCAAGAGTGGCCCGAGCTCGAGACAGCGAGGGACGCCGTGCATGCCCTCTCTGTGCGGTTGCTGGGGCAATATTTGACCGTGCTGGCGGTCAAGTTGGAATCCATCCTTGCCGCCATGCACCTCGAAACGTACGCCGACCATCCGTCGTCCTCTGCTATGGTCGGGTCTCGGTTCATGGTGGAATTTGCGTCCGTGTTTCACGTGATGGAGACCGAACACTTGGCTCGGTTAGGGCTAGACCCAATGACATCCGTCTGCCGCCGCACGTGCGTCGGGGAGCTCAGCACGCGGCTGCTGTCGCACGCGACGCGGCAACTGGCGCTGGTGCGGCCGCTCACGGAAGCAGGCAAGTGCCGCCTTGCCAGCGATATGGCGCAGCTCGAGATGGTCCTCGGCAACTCGCTCGAGCTGTCCGGTCTCGCGCTGGAAGAGTTCAAAGCGTTCCGGCATTTGCTGTTTGTGGACACGGCCAACGTGACGCGGGACGGCCGGTTGGACAAGGTGCGCCCGAGCAACGTGTGCCATCACCTGCTCAGTCGCGGTCCCGCGGGGCTGCAGGCGCCGTGGCAGGCCAAGGGCTGGACAATTCCGACGTACGTGGCGTGGATGGAGACGCAGGCGGGGCTCGCGCAGTACAGCCCTGTGGTCATGCCGGCGGACATGCCACTTGGGGTGGCCTGCTGGAAAGATCGCGCGCTGGCGATGGCGGCAGAAGACGTCATTTGGAAAGAGATCCACGCATGTTTGGATGCATATGCCCAGCGCAGCAGCGCCCGCGGCAACCGAGACGTGGACGCGCTTTACGATGTGCTCATGGACGCAGGTCCGTCGCTGCTGGCTGGGTATGAAGTGGCCACCAAAGCGTACCTGTATCCGTCCAAGTCGAGAGAATAACGTAGATACGATGCATTGACATCGAGTGATCGATTATTGAAATGTTAGTTAAAGGTCTGTGGTTGGAAGGATGGTCGAGGATGCGGTGGTCGTCAATGTGGTACTAATGCTAGGGGGGTCGCTGATTTTGGAGGGCCGATTCTTCAGCCTCGTGTCGCAGATCACCTCCAGGGATTCATGGGCACGGGCATTCCACTGCAACGCTTCCGCTTCCGCCTCGAGGAGGTTACGTGCTTCTTCGTCACTCGCGATCTGGAGAAGGCGAAGCTCCTCCAGTTGGTCGGCTTCTGTCTTGTCGAGTCCCGGAAGCGTGTCGATCACTTCGTTTGTGCGCTTGGCGCTCAGCAGCAAGTCCTTTGCCAGCCCCTTTATCCGCTCCAACTGCTCCGCCACAACTTCTGCATTTGAGTCGTCCTCCGTGTCGAGTGGTGGAAGTAGTCGAAGGGCGTTGAACATGTCCAGCGTCATTTGGTCCACGCATTGCTGCAGCACCGTGACCTTGTCCATGTTTACTGCTCGGACGGCTGGGGCGTAGCGGAATTATCCGTACAGTTGTCCGCATAAAATCTTGACCTCAATATTGTCAATTTGATACAAATTTGGGGACGGGGTGCAATCGAATCGCGCCAACCAAACCGATCCACAATCGATCTGATTGGTTGAATTTCATTGGGATGGTTTTGATTGGCTAATAATTTTGAGCTCACCTGAGGTAGCCAATCAAATCGATTTAAATTCCAACGAGAAACCACGCCACAACACGAAATTTCACTCGAAAGCACAATACTTTACAATTTATTTCTAGCCACAATATATATTTCCAACTATTTTCATATTCATGTCAGGATCAAAGGCATTATCTAACAGTATGGCAAGCTAAGTGTGCAGTCGCAATCTTTCAAAGCTTCGACCTCTAGGTTTCAGTGAACGCGGAGCAATAAGCAGGGATGCGTTGCACTGCAAACAGAAAGGTGGGAGCTGACAAGAAGGAGTTTCTAATCGTAGACAGTTGTATGTGGTGACACTAAGCTCACTCTGGGCTTTCGCGTCCGTCAGTAGTGTCCAGATCAGTCGACCTTGCGTCATCAACACGTTGAAATTCAGAGCAAAGTGCACTGCCCCTGAACCGTGTCGCAACAATCTAATCGATACAGTCATGTCCCTTCTTCATAGCATTTCGTGACAACATGCAGTAAGACAGTGTCTATATACAGTATCTCTACCAACTTCACTGGTTCCATATCCCTCAACTGGGGTTCAAGCCTCGTCCTTTGCCCATCCAGCACGGGTGTACCGTACAGTATGTAGGCCAGTCCGCCGTCGCATTGCACCCAGCTGTTGAAGCGTACGCAACAATCAGCCTTTCGTTGATTCGTGTCAATGATTGTGCCTACTTCCATTTTCACACACGTCCCCCCCCTCCGATGCTGCACCTGCGACGCCCGACGTGGACCTCCACCCAACGGCAACAGGTTCGCGAAAGCGCCACACAAGCGCTACGACAATTCATCTTCGACAGCCAGCTCCTCCACAACGACGGCGGCTCTATTGAATGGACTCTCGACGGCTCTACTGACAAGGACGGACTCGTTCAATTGTACACGGGCAAGACACCGTTTAATGTCGTGGTCTTCGCGAACGCGCGGAGAGTTCGCGGCACGCTGGCGCAGGCGGCCACGTTAGCCGGCCAATTTCCCACCTCGCATCACTTTGATGCGTTGGAGTCGATGGCCGTGGCCTCCCTGGACGAAGACGACTCGGCTACCGACAACCATCATCATCATGTGGGCGTGACATGGATGGCGGTCAAGGCAGCCCCAAGCGCCAAAGTCCGCGACGCATGCGTGTTGGAGGTGCGCGACATGTTTGAAACGGGGGAAGCCAAGGGATTTGCGTCGCTCGTGCAGTCGATCGACGTGTGTCCGGAAGCCAGTGGTTTCGTGCGCATGCACACTCAACACACCGGCTACACGTTCACGGAGGTCTCGCCCGGACTTCTGGATGTCGTGTGCTGTATGCACGTCGACTTTCGCGGCACGCTGCCATCGTGGGTGGCCCGTCGGTACATGAAGAAGCGAGTGGCTGGCATGGCTGCCCAGCTGAGCGTGTACATCAAGCAGATGCAACCGGCGGAAGCCACCACCACCATGCTGCGCAACGTCGTGTCGGGCAAGCACTGCGCCGGCTGCTTTCACCCGTTCAAGGCATTTGAATCCAGAAAAACATGTACCACGTGCCGCGATCGCGTGTGCAAAGCGTGCCTCACCACCACGTTCGTGAAGAAAGTCAGGCAGCACAAGCCAGTGTGCATTCGCTGTGTGATGAAAGAAGCGACAACGGCACAGCCCATACGACGCTCGTCCCCAGACAGCTCCTCGTCATCTACAGCTTCCACTCATCACCTTCTCAGTGCGCTGACCCACCGCCGCCACTCGTCGACTCCATCGTCATCGCGTAGCCCAACCGCCACGTCATTCTACCGGGAAGCAGATTGGGCTGCGCAGAACCACTCAATCCTGGTCGTGGACGACGCCAACCTGGACATTTTGGAGCAGCACGACGACCACGAGTGTTTCAGAAGCGCGGACGATGGCGATGTCAACACATTCCTTGACTTGCAATTCGTCCGGTCGGGGGACGGGCGACTCGAGCAGACGCACCTCGCCCGTGCAGAAGAGGTACCCACGACCGACAGTAGCGACGACAACGACTTCGATCTGGCTAGTTTGCGACCCACGGCGTCGTCCTCGCTAGAAAGATCGAGGATGTCGCTCATGTCGGACAGCGGCGCGCACTCGATCTCGTCAGTCGTGTGGACAGACGCGATCTCCAACTTTCACTCCAACTTACGACACTTTAAGCAAGGGATGCACCACTGACATCCTCGACCACTACCTGTTAGTGCCATACTAACCGTCTAACGTACACATCTCACAAGTAACGTTACGACAGTACACAAACATCCCCCTGGTATTCCTTGCCATCGATCTCGATGACATAGATAATACTGACAGTTCGTCGTAATAATAATAACTTAGTACTATTAATAGTACACAAAATGGATACCCTTGAAGATATCTATGGGCCAATCAGAACTCTCGATTTAAAGATATTGAAACATTGCCCGAAAAGTCGTTATTGTAGTTGATGGATGCATTGGTTCTTAATAAAATTATATACCCAACTATCGACGGGCTTGTGTGAAGCTCGTGCTGGTAAACCCACCGCCAAATCCGCCGCCAGAGCCACCAAAGGCAGGGGGTGGCGTGGAAGTGCTTTGTTGTCCGCCAAGCCCAAAGCTCGGTGCGGCAGCCGTGTTGGATGCGAAGGTCGAGAAGCCACCACCGTTTCCAAGGGTCGAGGACGCCCCGAACGTTGGCGCGTTCGAGCCCAGTCCTCCAAACCCGCCGCCTCCCAGTGTAGAGCCGAACGCGGGGGCAGCGCCACCACCCAGAGACGTGGTCGCTCCAAAGGCAGGCGCGGCAGTGCCACCCAACGCAGTGGTCGAGCCAAAGGCTGGGGCAGCACCACTGGTGCCAAATCCAGTACTTCCAAACCCTGTGGTCGCACCAAATGAAGGCGTAGGCGCTTGTTGAGCAGGTTGGGCCCCGAAAGGACTAGCGGCAGCCGGAGACGCGCCAAAGGGGCTAGGTGCCCCGAAGCCAGGGGAGCTCCCCGCGGCCGCACCAAACGGGGAAGCCCCTCCGAATCCGGTGGCAGCTGGTTGGGCGGCCACCGCACCAAACGGCGACGACCCAAACGCCGGTGGGGTGGCCGCAACACCAAACGGGCTGGCGCCACCGCCAAATCCCGAGGCGGTTCCTTGAGGTTTACTGTACTTGGCTTCCAATTTCTTGAGCAGTTCCTCTTCCTTGCCCTTGTACTTTTGCAGCACGGTGTCCACCTCGGCCAACTTGTCAGGATTGTGTTGCTTGTAGAACTCGACGACTTTTGACCGGTAGTCTACTCCAAATCCGGAGGATGCCCCGAATGGCGAAGGCGCTGCGGTGGCACTGGGCCACGCCGTCGAAGTTGTTCCGAATGGACTGGCTGCTGGAGGAGTCGCGGCGGTGGTGGCAGCGGCGCCGAATGGACTGGAGGCGGCTGCTGTCGTCGTGGACCCAAACGGACTGGCGGCGGTGGCTGGAGTCGTTCCAAATGGTGATGGGGCCGGTTTCGCCGCCGTGGAGGGGGTCCCCAGCCCACTCGGAGGCGTTGCTCCGAAAGGGCTAGCCGACGGTTTTCCGAACGCAGGCGGTGCGGATGTTGTCGCGGGGGTGGGGGCTGACGGGGCAGGAGCAGTTTTCAGCGCCTCGGGGACGTTCCCCGATGTCATGTACGCTTTGGCGTGCGCCACGGTGGCATCCTTGCTCACGTACTTTTGCAGGAGCTTGTGGAACACTTGCTCTTCAGTTCCTTTGCTTTGCGCAAGCAGCTTTTCAGCGGCAGCTGTGCTTTTGCCTGGGTTGTACACAGCATAAAACGACTTCAATCGCTCGACCAAGTCGGGGGCCGTTGTGACCGGTGCGGCGGTTGAAGGAGGGGGGGGTGTTACGACTGCAGCAGCAGCAACAACAGGCGCGGCGGGGGGCTTGGAAATGGACGGGGCAAACGAAAACGACGAAGTGCCACTGCTACTGTCCTTGGATTTGGCTCCAAAGTCGAGGGGTTTGATCGTTGGGATGGCGGCAGCCGAGGGTCCTGTGCTAGGGGACTTTTTGAATGATCGTTCTGGCGTGCCGTTCTTGCTGCTCGTCGACATCTTTCGCGCTCGAGGGGAGTCTGTCTTTTCTTCTTCGTCATTGTCGTCGTTCGAAAACGAAAGGTTGGGCCGGATGCTGCTGGGTGGTTTCGCAGCAGTGGAAGGCGGCGGCTTGCTAAAGTTAAACGCGGCCCCTGGCTTTGTGGAGGCCGAAAACGACACAGATTTAGAGACCTTGTCGGCATCGAGAAGAGGCACTTTGGTTGCAGTGTCGACAGGTGGCTTGGTGAACGATAACCCACCGCCGGCTTCGGTGGCCTGGGAAGGGATGGTGGTCTTAGCCCCAAACATGAGTTTGCTGGGCACTCGCTGTGGAACTTCCGGGGCGGGCTTGGACGCGGAGATGGTTTCTGAGAGAGGTTGGCGTTTGATTGGGGCCGACACTTCCCGGGGCACAATCGGCTGGCTCGTCCACTTGGCCAAGTTCGACCGGAACGTCGCCTCAGTGTCGTGCTGTCGACGCAATTGGTGCAGCAGCTCCTTCGTGGCCACAGGGGGCGTCGGCTTGGGGAGGCTCTTGGTGTAGTGTTGATGCTGGAGTTCCAATTGCTTGAATGTCTCTGCGAGCTCCAACACCCGCGTGTATTCTCGTTTCGACGTGTCGTAGTTGAGCTTAAGCACACGAAACAGCTGGGCCGCGTCGTTCAACCTAAGACAACAGTCAATACACCCACCACGTTTCACGGGCTCTATTCGATTGTTTTACCTGGTCGAGGCGGTGTGGTGAGGCAACGCGGCGCCCTTCAATGCTGTCACATGCTTCTCCACTTCCACACGCAACCGTTCAATCGCTTCCAACTGACTGCGCAGCGCCATGCGCGTGTTCTGCGACCGTTGGTCCAACGGTTGGTCTTCCAGGTGTGCAATGACGCTCTTGTCGTGCATGGCCTTGAGCAGACGGTTGGAGCACTCGAGTTGCACGTCGATGTCACTGCAGTTGCCAGCCACGACCTTCAAGTCGGTTTCCACCACGTTCAGCTCGTCATTCAGTTTGTCCACGGCGCCACACATACCCAGCACTTTGGCCCGCAGGTCTTTCAACGACTGAATGAATGCCGCCTCCGACTCGCTCTTGTGCTTGACAAACTTGTCGTCTTCGCGACGAATTCTCTGAAACGTGCGATCAAACTCGTTGATTAGGTTCCACATCGCGCCTTCCCACGCACTCGCTGGCATGGCTTTTTGCAATTCGATCGTGTTTGGATCTACTTTGACCGTCGAGGGCGCCGCGGAAGGACGTGGAGCTGATGGGGCGCCAAACTTGAGCGAGCTGGTGGTGGCTAAGGATGGGGCTTTCGTGGCACCGAAACCTACTGGTGGAGACGTGCCCGTGTCAGGAGGATAGGCTGACGACGCCTTTGGGGCAGCTGGAGTTGTCTTGGCCCCAAAGTTGGAACTTGTAGTAATAGGTGGCGTCGCTGAAAACTCAAACCCCACAGGCACCTTCGAACTCGTATCAGGAGGATACGCTGATGAAGCCTTCGGAGCAGTCGTAGAGCCAAACGCAACGACGGGCTTCGAGCTCGTGTCTGGGGGGTAGGCTGACGATGCCGCCTTTGGTGCAGCTGGAGTTGCCTTCGCCCCAAAGTTGAAGCCAGTAGTAGGAGATGGCGTCGCTCCAAACCCAAATGCAACAGGTGTCTTTGAAGTAGCTGTAGAACCAAATGCCACAACAGGCTTCGAGCTCGTGTCTGGGGGGTAGGCAGACGAGACCTTAGGGGCAGCGGTAGAACCAAATGCAACAACAGGCTT
>NW_009798459.1:0-847 GCF_000520075.1 Aphanomyces astaci
GGTACAAAACTCGCTGAAATAACTCTTCTAACGAGTTATCGTTGCATTGATATAAATCCAAACTGAAAGAAACCGTGTGAATGCCTTGCGATTAAAGCCCCTAAAGGACGATTGTTGTTGTTGATGAACGGTGCATTATATATTTTAAATAATGCTAGCGTATACTTGTACCCCAGTCGCGCATTTCCTAGACGACGCCGTCGCTGGCAATCTTCACGATCCAGCGGCGCAGGACGACCGCAATGTCTTCATAGAGTTGGAGGGCTGGCTCCCACTAAGCTTCTGCTTCGTAGAGGCCCTTCCACTTGACGCACACTTCGAATTATCCGTCGGTGCTACGGTGAGCGCCCAAACGTTCTTCGACAAAAAGCCTTCATCGCCAAACGAGGCGTAGTCCACCACGTCATCGGTGACGTCCAATGCAGCATCGCTGAAAAACTTCAGCCGGCTGGCATAATGGACCGACGTCCGAAACGGCTCCACGAGCTGTTAGACCTCCATCACATAGTCCGAGTCGACCCACAATACACGATACGGACCTTTCCAGTTGAGTGCCAACTTGTTGGGGAACTTGATGATTTTTCCTAACAGTACAAAATCGCCCACACCGCCGAGACGGTCCGCCGGCTGGTGGTTCAACGCGCTCTGTACCAGGGCCAACACACGGTGCCATTCGTCCGGATGAAGCTTCATTTTGCTCGTCAGGGTCTTCAACCCTCGCAGGATAAGTCGAGTAACGACTTCCACTGTGCCGTTCGCCCACGGCGTGTACGGCGTTGTGATGTGGTGATGGGCACCGATTATCCTCTTGATCTTGCCCACGACTTCGTTCTTGAAATGGGTTCCG
>NW_009798459.1:8313-9764 GCF_000520075.1 Aphanomyces astaci
TGGAGCCAATCGAAGTGGATGAGCTCATTTGGGCACTCCGCATGCAGGGCGGCGCCCCAGGGTCTTGGCACCATTGTGCCGTCGACATACAGGCAGTGTAAGCAACTGTCCACAAAGGCATTCAGATCTTCCTTTTCGGTTCGCCACTCAAACCGCTCGAGTACGCCTTGGGTTGTCACGTCAACTCTGCGGTGACCCGCCGCGCCTTGGTGGGCTATGATGCAGATCCGCTGCTGCAGATCCACTGCGGCCTCGGGGATCCAAATTTTTCTAGAGGCGGTCACGTAATACCCGTCGTTGACACTCCATGTCACATTGGGAACGTCCTCGACGGCAGCCTTCCAGGCTGCCTTCTATATTTCCAGTATTTTCGCCGGCGTCGGCCAGGCGAAATCCTTGTCTTGTACGGGGCGAGACAACAATCAGTTGTCGCACTCTCGCCACTGCCACGGGTAACGGAGCGGTACCCCACCGGCTGAGCAGGTCCACCCATACGTTCGTTTCCCCCGCCACGTGCTCGAAGGTTGTCATAACCATAGCCCACCGTTGGAGCTTGTGGGCTTGGTACCGAGCCATGTTGCTGTTGTAACCCTGCGGGTTAAAGATGTACAGCAAATTGCGGTGGTCAGTGAACAGCCTGAATCCCTGCTGCCGGAGCAGCAGGTACTCAGTCGTTTGCACGACTCAACCATCGCAAACGCTTCCTTTTCCACTGTCGGCCACCGGGCACTTGCCCCGCCAAACCCACCACTCAAAAACGCCAACGGCTCGTGCCATTGTTTTTCCACGGGCAACTCCAGGTCCTCGGGCGGGATCTGGGTGCAGGCGGCACCCCAATGCGTGTCGCTGGCATCGGTGTAAAGGCAGAAGATCTTGTCTGCAGATAGATGCGACAGCGGCACCATTTGTCGCAACGTGTCCTTGACCGCTGCAAAACACGCATCGTGTTCGGACGCCCACCCGACGGCAGCCAACTTGATTCGCGCCAACGCCGTCTTCTTCGACCCACCAGCGGCCTTCGCCGCAACGTCCAACAGGCTCCGCAGCGGACCAATCAGCTCCGAGTAGCTTGGGATGGAGCTCCGCATCCAATTTGTCGCGCAGACAAATTGTTGCAGATCGGCGCCAGACGTTGGCGTCTCCAGTGCACACAGGCCCTGAACTCGATCAGGGGAATGGGAGATCCCTTCGGCGGAAATCACTTTTCCGCACCACGTGGCTTTGTTCAAGAAGAAATCGCACTTCTTCGGATGAAGCTTGAGGCTGAACTTCCGCAGATGGACAGCACCTTGTCCAACAACACAAACAGCTTGTCCGAGCTGTCTGCGTACCCCAGGAGATCGTCCAACCAACCCAGCACCCCGGCGTACAACAGTTCGCAGAACATTTGGTTCACCACGGACTGGCAATAGGCCATGGCGTCCGTCTGTCCCATAAGGATTCTGGTTGGC
>NW_009798459.1:12151-16593 GCF_000520075.1 Aphanomyces astaci
GGCTTGGTTGTCTCTCCATACGGCTTCAACATGAGCCTTGGCTTTGTCTCGACGTTGAGACTTGCTCCAAGGCGCTCCAGCGCCACGAGGAGGCATTCCGACACCAACGTCTCGTCGGACCCAGAGTCCAGCAACACTTTAGGAAGCGTGAGAACGTCCTCGATCGACGCTTGGCACTCCATGCTGTTCGCCGGCTTCGTGCTCGACACGAAGTTCACCGACCGACGGCGCGCCTGAAGGAAGTCGTCTATCAACTTCTTTACCTCGGCATCTGTAATGCCAGGGTGTTCCCGCACTCGGTGTGCCGTCGACTGACATTTCAGGCTCGTGGGCTTCGGCCGCTCTGGCGGCTGGTCTCTTTTTTCGGCACGCCAAGTAGGAGGTGCGACAGACGCGCCGCTGGGCCGCTTTTCTTCGCAGACCGGAGTGAAACGTGGACGAGACCGCGAGTTTTCCTTCCGCGGCTCCTCTGCCGGCGGCTTCGAAGGTTTTTCTTCGTCCATGCCGCCATACAGCTGGTACCCAATGGCGAATTGCCGCAGCCACTTGACGTAGCGAAACACGTCTGACTTGAGCACTTTGTTCCGCTGCAGTTGCAGCTGCTTCGTCACGATCAGCTGGAGCGTTGCTGGCTTGATCGCTTTGGTGATGATTCCCACCACCAACTTCCCTTCCTGATGAAGCACCCACTCTTGGCCGTCCGCCTCCAGGGTTTTCATCAAATTGTCGAGCATTCGACTCACTCGACTATCGGCGTCGAGGATCTTGGTGTCGAACTGTACGGACACCTGAAGGCGCTTCTTCAGCGCGTCCAACTCAACGGGTTCTTCATCGTGGGCCTCCATAAACCAGGCCACCCACTCGTCTTCTGTCACATCGCCATGTGACTTTCCAAAGTCAAACATAGCGATGCGTCGCTTTGAAAACAGGTCCATACACGCGCCGACTGGCATCAAAAACGGACGTTGACCCGTTGATTGCAATGCCATAATCTGCGACGTGTATCGCTGATATTCTCGCATAAACGCACGACGCTCCGCCTTCGTCGATCCCTTGAACGAGGGCGGCAGCGGTAAAGCCGGTGCATTCAGCACTTTCACGGGCTCGTCTTCGCCCATGTCCACATCACCAGGTGCACTCGCACCAGCAGATGATGCGCCAGGCAGCGGCACTTCCGCCGCAGCTCGCGTTGGCACAGCCGATGGCGCCCAACTTGACGTCATTCCCACTCCACCTTGGACACCAAACCCCATCCGATCAACGGGTTGGGGTTGGTTTCTTCGAGGAGAGCCGAAAGGCCCACGGAAACGTCCGCGACCTTCGCGCCCCCGTGGCGCCATACGCACTGTGTCGTCGTCGCGCTCCGGCGACCGAAACTTGCGGCTTGACGGCTCCACTTCCGTATCACGAATTGCTTCAGATCGATACGTGCTCTAAAGAATTCTATGTTCCTCACCCCGTACTCTCGACGCTCCGTCGACCGGCACAGCAACCACAACGGTGGTTAGACTCTCGATGCAAACTGACTGGTATTAACCTTTTATACTAACCAGTCGTCGATATCGGCCACGCGTCGAAACCAGAAGGTTCTCGATATCCCATGTAGGTGCAGTTTGCCCTCGGTCATTCCCAAGGGCACACGACGCACTTCTGCGGACGCGGCAGAACAGATATCAACAACGTGGTAAAGGTTTGTGAGATGTGAAGCGTGAATGTGAAAAGGTGGGTGGAATACGACAACAATTGTACTATATAGCATTTTTCTTGGTGGTTCTTGGTTCATCAAGAGGATTGATGAGGAATATCAAACCCGACACTACCAAGTTGATACCTAAGTGTTAGCTACAATGTTATTCCAGAAGCACTCGAGTCAAACTACTCGTACGATGTTGTACGAGTGGTTTGACTCGAGTGGTTCCGCTGTTGTACTCGATAAATGACGCAGGTATGACAAAAAGAATATTGCCGGTAGAATGATAAGCCGTTAACGTTACCAGATAAGTTTTGATACGCATACGTTGCGAGTGTTTTTCGCCACTTCCCCTACTAATCTTGGCGTATGCCAACGTAAGTGTGTAGTTCGGGGGGGGTTATTGGGCAGCAATATGCGTAGCAATTTACTGACATCTTCGGCTTGTTTCTACTGACATCTTCGGCTTGTTTCTAGGTAATCGATTCTCGTTAATTGAAATGCACGGATTTCGGTACCTCGAAGTCATTCCCAAATATACCTGGTAACCCACAAGTGGGTGGCTGCGCCCCGAGCACACCAAAGGATACATCAACGAACATGCCCACGCTACCGACGGACCCCGGTAAGCTGCAGGCAAACAACCCGACACTGTCAGTCACCGCGCCCATGCCAACCCCCATGGCCACCGTTTACGTGCAACGCAACGGCGTTCCCACAGCCATCCTTGTGCCGGCTACGGGCATCATCCGCCAACCTCCACCACACTCATCCGACAACGACTCTGCCTCCGATACTACAGAATGCCCGGTCGACACACCGCTCGCCGCCCGCCAACCACGGTCAAAACGTGCAGCGGACAAGTTCCTGGCTCGCCACGACCGCTGCAACACCAAACGGGCTGCACCTCGAAAGCGGCATGCACATCCACGTTCCGCCCGGCCAGGCACAACTAGTCCCATCCCAGATGTCACACTACGCACCCACCAGGCCAACCCTCTCTCAGACGACGTCCAGCCCATCCGCCCCAGGCTGCCCCATGTCTCATACCCTTCCCATCGCATGGGTACGACTCCGCCAACTCTGGATAGTCCGCATACGCCACGCTCTCCGGCTCCTGTAGCCCTCCACCCTTCCAAGCTGGCCAATGGTCCCTCTACACAAAGCTCCCTTCCAGACATCTGGCGGCAAACCGCTTCTACCTATGCAGCCACAACTCGCAACACTCTGGCACCCCATCCTAACACTCTTCCAAGCGACACCGCACCCATCAATCCACCCATTACTGCCCTCCATGGGCATTCCGCTGCACCCACCCCTCCCATCCCATCCCATGGGCCACATCACTCACAGGCACCCCAGCACGCCGACACTGCCCCGTCACCCACGCGAGCCGGTCCTCCCTCAGCACGCGCAACACCTCTCCCGACCACGAACCATCCGCACTCGCGTCCAGCCCCTTCTTCCACACGCCCTGCCCTCTCTCCCCTCCAGCCCAAGCCAGCCCACACCACCGAATCCGGGGACGTATCTCGCACTACTACGAACCTGCTTCTAACCCCAGATCCCCCCCGCACCACGCTCTGGTCCACCACGTACCCTCCCCATACCGCCTATCTCCATCCCAGTCAGGAAACATCACACAACCCCATCACATTGACCTCATGTGATGTCCCACTCCACACCACCTACCCCTCACGAACACTCCAAACCTCCGTTGGGCAGCGCACGCAAACCACCCCAACGGCTACATGCCCACTGGGCACAGATCGTTCACACCCAGCATCCTCCAATATGCAGCATACCACAAACAACCCCACTGAGACAACCATCCAACATACAAACAATGACAGCACCGAGCCGCCAAGCCCACTAGCCGTACAGCCAACGGGACAGCCCCACAGCCATCTCACCCCTCCTACTGGCTCCACTGAACACCCACATCGTCCACAGCCAGCCAAACGCCACTACTCCGATATTGAACCAGACCTCGATTTTCCCCACCCCTCGTTCAACTTTCCACCGATCAAGCGGCACCACGACATGCGCTACCCGCCCCCCACAATACCAACCGAATACCTACGAACCAGCACCGACCGAGCAGGGGGCAGCTGGCCAATCCATTGAAGACGACGACCAGGAGGAGTATGACACCAACACAGCCCTTCAATTTCCGGGTATCCGAACCCTACACGACGAAGGCCAGCCGATCATGTACCGCACCATGCAACGATACTGGGATCATGAGGCACACCTTTTCCAAGGATTCAATGCCGACGATATTGTCGATATCGAGCGACACTTTGCTGACGCCAAAGTACGCATCCAATTCTCAATCAACCCATCATTACAGCCCCAGGAGGAAACACTTAGCACACTCAACTACCGGCGCGAGATCGAGGACATCTGTCAGGAACGCTACGGCCTCACCTTCCGTGGCGGCCTCATGGAACATGGCCAGCAGCTCCTCGGCGATCCCCTCCAACGTACCGTCCAGGCATGGGCAGCTCCACGTCGTGGATACCTCTTCCTTCGTGACATCTCCGTGGTCATGGTATACCAATACGCTGGTGTGCTCGACAACGGCCTCTCCTTTCACCACCTCGAATACCCCAACCCATCCAAAACCACCCCCGGAGACCTCATGTGTGCTCTTCGCGCCCTTGGAGCAACAGACGCAATCATCCAAAGCCACACCCGTATGTCCGGAGCACATGGACCACGGGACCACTGGGCGGCCATTGGCTGTCTC
>NW_009798459.1:16693-29476 GCF_000520075.1 Aphanomyces astaci
CAACACTCTGGCACCCCATCCTAACACTCTTCCAAGCGACACCGCACCCATCAATCCACCCATTACTGCCCTCCATGGGCATTCCGCTGCACCCACCCCTCCCATCCCATCCCATGGGCCACATCACTCACAGCCACCCCAGCACGCCGACACTGCCCCGTCACCCACGCGAGCCGGTCCTCCCTCAGTCCGCGCAACACCTCTCCCGATCACGATCCACCCGCACACACGTCCAGCCCCTTCTTCCACACGCCCCGCACTCTCTCCCCTCCAGCCCACACCACCGAATCCGGGGACATATCTCGCACTACTACGAACCTGCTTCCAACCCTAGACCCCCCCGCACCACGCTCTGGTCCACCACGTACCCTCCCCATACCGCCTATCTCCATCCCAGTCAGGAAACATCACACAACCCCATCACATTGACCTCATGTGATGTCCCACTCCACACCACCTACCCCTCACGAACACTCCAAACCTCCGTTGGGCAGCGCACGCAAACCACCCCAACGGCTACATGCCCACTGGGCACAGATCGTTCACACCCAGCATCCTCCAATATGCAGCATACCACAAACAACCCCACTGAGACAACCATCCAACATACAAACAATGACAGCACCGAGCCGCCAAGCCCACTAGCCGTACAGCCAACGGGACAGCCCCACAGCCATCTCACCCCTCCTACTGGCTCCACTGAACACCCACATCGTCCACAGCCAGCCAAACGCCACTACTCCGATATTGAACCAGACCTCGATTTTCCCCACCCCTCGTTCAACTTTCCACCGATCAAGCGGCACCACGACATGCGCTACCCGCCCCCCACAATACCAACCGAATACCTACGAACCAGCACCGACCGAGCAGGGGGCAGCTGGCCAATCCATTGAAGACGACGACCAGGAGGAGTATGACACCAACACAGCCCTTCAATTTCCGGGTATCCGAACCCTACACGACGAAGGCCAGCCGATCATGTACCGCACCATGCAACGATACTGGGATCATGAGGCACACCTTTTCCAAGGATTCAATGCCGACGATATTGTCGATATCGAGCGACACTTTGCTGACGCCAAAGTACGCATCCAATTCTCAATCAACCCATCATTACAGCCCCAGGAGGAAACACTTAGCACACTCAACTACCGGCGCGAGATCGAGGACATCTGTCAGGAACGCTACGGCCTCACCTTCCGTGGCGGCCTCATGGAACATGGCCAGCAGCTCCTCGGCGATCCCCTCCAACGTACCGTCCAGGCATGGGCAGCTCCACGTCGTGGATACCTCTTCCTTCGTGACATCTCCGTGGTCATGGTATACCAATACGCTGGTGTGCTCGACAACGGCCTCTCCTTTCACCACCTCGAATACCCCAACCCATCCAAAACCACCCCCGGAGACCTCATGTGTGCTCTTCGCGCCCTTGGAGCAACAGACGCAATCATCCAAAGCCACACCCGTATGTCCGGAGCACATGGACCACGGGACCACTGGGCGGCCATTGGCTGTCTCTACTGGCCCTCCGAAGGTCAATACCGCTTCCGCCTCGTCTTCCCCAGCCAAAGCATGGCTGAAAACGTGTACGCCAACTTTCGCCGCCATGCAGCGGGCCCTGACAGACTTGACTTAGTCCCTCCCTCCATGATGCTCCTCCCCCTCCGGGACCTCTGCTGGGACAACCCCTCGGCCACCTTCTTCCACCCGCAAGCCCCGAGTGCCGCCAAACTTATGGACACCAAAGTGCGCATTGGCCGCCTCCCACCCCTCACGACTACAGACGACATCCTCGCGGCGCTCCGCGGATCCCACCTTCCCACCCCAGACGTCGACATCACCGGGGATGGATATGACACCCTTACCTTCGACACCCCAGCCCCCCTTGCCTTCCTCGGGTCCGCCTCAGGCTCCGATGGGGACACTTGACTCTATATTCGGGACATCGCCGTCCATCTGCATATCCTAACTGGTCGCCCCCGCCCGTCCGCCGCGCATATCCAGTGCCGCGACTGCGGGCGGTAGACATGACCACCAAGGCCAACCCTGTGTCCGTTTCACCTACCTGGACTCACGCGATCGGGCCCGCAGCAAATCCCAGCACAAACCTTCCGCACACAACACCGCGCGCGGCTCTGACACGCACGCACGCGGCAAAAGTAGCCACCAACGCGTGGGACAGTACTCCCGCTCTGCCTCCCAACACTTGGCCCCGGAGGAACGCCTACCCCAGGCCTGGCAACTACCCCTTCAGCGTCACCCGGCCCAGGCACCTAGACCCACCGCCGATCTCAGTCTATACCTAAGTCGTGAGCTCTCCACCTACGTGGATCAACGCATCGTAACAGCCACGGCCCCACTACGTCAAGAGGTTGAATCCTTACGGGCGGACAAAGAAGCCCGTGCAGCCCTTGTCTCTGCTTCCAGCACTGCCTTCTCCACCCTCGATGCGCGCCTACTCGAAGAACGACGCCTCCGTGAAGCCGCCGAACTACTACAAGCAGAGGACAACAAATCACGCACCGAGGCCCAAATCCGCTTACACACAGCTATAGCGCAACACGAGGCACAACAGGCCGCACTAGCTGCGCGCCTATCCTTCCCTGAATCCAGCGTACACACCCTCCTGCAAGCGATGCAATCCGTTTCCTCCCAAATGACTGCACTGGCAGGCCTTTGGCCCCTACCAGCCAATCCCTCCCCAGCTGCTCCTATGTCAGCCTTTCCCGACCCGACACCCCCTCCTGCTACCAACAACGCCGAACCATCGGCCCTTAGCCCAAGCCCCGATGCCAACATGGTGGCAGATTTTGATGAGCCCATGGAGTCAAACTAACTTCGGGGTGTCGGGTTAGACCGACGACACCCCGGCGCCGCCCCTGGTCTACAATATGGTGGTTCCCGAGTCTGTTACTCTGGTTCTGCTGCTACCTCCCCTTGGCTGCTGCCACCACTCACTTTCCCACGCCACCACTACCCCGGCCACAGCCACTATCACCACTCCTCTACCCCCCCATTTCAGTACACACATTCGGCCACCCGCCTGACCTCTACTCCTCCGACGACTCCAACAACTCTGAACAACTTGATATCCGCATTGCGGACGCACTCCAACCATCCTCACCGAAGACCCCCGACCCCAACTCTCTCCGACAACGTCGACGCCGCCGCACCTGGCGGCTTCAACGTTTCGCCCTCCCCCCACCCGACTCGAACACGGCCAGACTCCAACTGGAAAACGTCCTCCGGTGTGAATCCCTGAAGGGTGAAGCTTACATCGGCAACCCCGGCACGCCACCTCCTCCGAACCGCCGGATAGCTAGCCTACGTATTGCATCGACCAACATCAATAAAAACACGTATGGTAAACTGGGTGACGAACTGGCCACCTGGTTCCAGGCCAATGCCCTGGACTTCCTGATTATCGCTGACTCTGACCTCCCTGCACACAAGGCAACACAACTCTGGACTCCAACACTCAGTGGCTCCCTCACTCCACACCTCATGGCCATCAGTAACCACAGAGTCAGCCTACTCTATGACATCACACGTTGGCACTCACGCATCGATGCCCGACGCACAAACCTATTCCCCTTCGGGGCGCAGCATCTCCATATGTATCCGCCTCGGCAAAGGCTCCCTCATCACCCTCATAGGCACGTACTGCCAAGACATTCCCACTGCTCACCGCGAAGAGACCAACCTGGAATGGCAATGGCTCACCCAAGCTGCCGCACACACCACAGAACCACATCACTTTGTGGTCATGGGGGGAGATTTCAATACATATGGCACCAATCCCCTCGACCGCTCTGCTCCAACACCCCGGTCTAGCTCCAGCACTGACATGGGCACTGCTTTCCAGCACTGGCTGGAACGCATTGGGCTATCATCTACCTTCCGCTACCGACACCCCAGCCTCCAAAGACATACCTACACTCTCAACAACACTGCCGTAGCCCTGGACGACATATACATCACATCACGCACTGCCCACAAATTGGAGGCCAGTGGCATCTGGCTTAACACTATACACTCCAGTGATCATGCGGGCACCCCCTTTATGACCCTTAATCTCTGCCCTGGCGACCACACGCCCTCACGCCTCTCTGGGGCAAACCCATCAGGGTCGTCAACACACGACATCTTACAAAGGACGAAATCTCCACGTTTGGCACACACACCTCTAATCTACTCCTCGCCGGCCAACTTCCCCCCCTGCTCCCGCCCCCCCCCACATGCGGCCACGACATGGACACCGCAAGCCACCACCGAATGGCTTGAAGGGGCAGTACAAAACCTCTACGATATCCTATACACCAGCGCCAAACTCAAGTGGGGGGAAACCAGCCAAACCCGCAAGGCCCTCAACAGGGCAGTGGTAATACAACGCACAAACCGGTGCACCGCGCAGCTCCGACACCTGCTTCGACTCCACGAAGCTTGCACCCTTACAGGGACTGAATACCGTCGTCTCGCCCATATGGTAGAATGTCCCAAGTGGATAAGAAATCCCATGCTACTCCCGACCACATGGTGGCACCGGCCGGGCGCCATCGCGGTGGGAGACTGGTGGACCACCATGCCCTCAGCACAGGATACCACCCACGCTTGGGACCGTTGGCTCCGGCAGGGCATAGCACGCTGGGCCAACGTATGCCGCAAACGGCGGGACTGGCGTACCATTGCATCCGCCAAACGCGTGTACAACAACGCACTGCCTGGTTTCAAGGCCGACAAACACCGAAATTCCTCCGATCGGCGATCGGGGCCCCTATACCGCCCATCTCCATCCAAAGTGCCATAGTACGTACAGACGATGGCCCCCACGGTACAGCTCCGACCGAGAAGAGGTGGCAGCAGGTCTCCGACATCTGCTTGATAACTGGCCCCCCCCCCGCCGAGAAAACCACACGCCCCAGACATCTCGACTCCGGACTAGCAGCGGGCCGCCAGCACGTACCACACTTTGTCCGCGAATGGCTCCTCCATGACATGGATCGCCCTGATGCCGTAGCACCGGCCTTTTAAACCCCCGAAGGCTCCACATGGGACTCCTATCACTACGATGCAGCAATGCAAGCCCGATGTGACCGCAGTCTACGTACGCGGGTTTCCCCCGGTCATGGAGGTGTCTCACAGGAACTCTGGATTGCAGCCCCAGCATGCATCCGGGCAAGGGAACGTACCATCATCAACCTCATCCTACGTACAGGCCTGGTTCCACCGATCCTCGGACGCAAACAGATGATCTACCTCGCGAAATCAGCCACCGCCCACGGCGTGGTGAACCTGGACCCTGGCCTCCCTCCATGGCGTCCCATCACTGTCCAGAGTGCCTTCAGCAGCCGCCTCTTCACCGTTATACGGGATTACATCTCCCCCTGCATACCCAACGAAGAGATGCAACATGGCTTCCAGCGTGACCGCACTGTGCAGGATGCAGTTGTGCTCACCTCCCTACTCCTCGAACGCGCCGAACGCCGGCAGGAAGAGCTATTTCTCATCTCCAAGGACTGCTTAAAATGTTTCGATCGCATCCCTGGCTGGGTGATGGAGTACATCTACCGTAAACTCGGTGTCCCTTCCCCGCCAGCTCATGGCCCACTTTCTTGGGGCCAGCCAAATTGATATCCGCACAGCTTTCGGATGGCTCGACGGCGGCATACGTGAATTCGGACTCGGCCAGGGTTCCATCCTAGCAGTCATGCATATTGGCTACTATATGGATGTTCTCATACGCCAACAACAGGGCGGCACCGACTCTGTATACATCACGCACAGTCAACACCCTCACGGCACCCAAACACGCACCATCTCCAGTCTACTCTTCGTCGACGACGCTCTCGATGTCTCCACCACATATGCTGGCATCCAAGACCGTGCCACCGTATCCAACCAATTCACAGGACAAACCGCATCGGGCGGAGTTTTCGGTGCGGACAAATCCTTCCTCATCTACCTCTCCCCCCAGGCCCACCCCGCTATAGCCCTCAATGATGGGCTTGGAAAACCCCAACCCATACAGGTAGTTGCACCCACAGAGGGCTTCCGACACCTGGGTATTCACCAAGGCACCCACAACCAATAGTTTGGCTTAAACGAAATACCCAGGCCGATGCTATTGCCCCACGAGGCCTTGGAAAAAAGGAACTCCAGTACATCATAAACGCTGTTTGGATTCCCAGCGCCCTCTACCGCACAGCGATCAGTGATGCCATTAGTATCGGCCCTGCCCTCGACACACTGTTCCGCAAGACGGCACGCCGCGTTCTCCGTTTACCACATGACCACCCCAATGCGTGGTTCTACGATCCTAAGGACGGACTAGGCCTCGTCCACTGCGAACGCTTCAGCCACAGCCAGCGGCTCTACCAATTCCTTCGGATTGCCAACGACAGAGGCTCGCCTGCTCACGACATCCTCATGGAATCCCTGGAAGCATACCAACTAGCGAGCAGCCTCACGGACCACCCACTGGCCTTTCGCATCCCACCACCCACCTCGGACACTACCTTCCTTGGTACACTGGTCCGGGATCTGGCTACCTTCCAACCTGCGCTCACCATCGCCACACAGTAGCACCAACCCCGCGCCAGCCGCCCTCATCGTCCCAACGATCGGCCCATCTGGGCTCACCTCACCCCCGCTCTAGGCACCACCCTCATTTCGCTTAACCGCTCCCACAACATCAAAGTCCGATGGGTCGGTGACATACCAACGAAAAAGGCACCATGCTACTCAGCCTTTCATCCCTCCGTACCAAGTTTGGCTGGTCCCGCGCAACACTCCAACGCTTTGCCCCCATCTGGGATGCCATCCCCATTGCTACGCCGACTGACCCAACCATAACACTCCCGCAACTGACCCTCCCATGGGGTTAACCACCTGCCAACCGCCCGCTCCCCCCCCCCCCCCCCGTCACAGCTCCGATCCCACCTCCCTTACCTAGCCCAACCCCTCGGCCGCACATTCTTCACTCCCTCACGTGGGTTCGACGCCATCCACATCCCGCTCCATGCCATGCTCGTCGTCCCGCACCACCTTAACCACCAGGACGGCCGACCTGCCACACTCAGCTACCGCATAGGAAGGCGCACCAGCCTCCAAACCGCCACGCTCCTACCGGCCCCGAAATTGCCGTCACCTTCTGGCATGAAATCCGTAGGGGTTCCGACATCTGGTACTCACCTATGCCACGCGAAGCCCGGGGACGCCTCCGCCTCGTCCCCATGACTGGGTGTGCAATCCTAGCTGGGGACCTCATCCGCACCAGCCGCGCCCAACGCCACAAGTTCATCCCCTGGAACGACACGACATGAACACATCCGCGCACGAACCACACACACCGTGGCAGTAACCACCGCTCCCTTATTGCTTCCACGGCGGCACACAGTGAGGACCAGGCTCAGCGTTCACTCACACAATCACCCCCCCCCCATGCCACACCTGCCTGTACTGCCTGCCACCGCTTTGCAGACACTACAGCCTGCATTGACTGCGGGCAGTGGCATCACCCTGCCTGCATCGCCCACTGCCGGATCGTTCCTCACCATAGCGCACCTACATACGGACTCCACACTCTCCCCCTCCGCGCCTCCCGCACATACTCATTTGGCGATGGCAGTGTAACAAACCAGGGCACACTTGCAGCTCATGGCACATGGAGCTACTTGGGCCGCGACGGCACAACCCTGGTAGGGACTATAAACATCCATCCGGATCACATCACCCCCACACGCTGCGAAATACACAGCCTCCTCGCAGGCCTACACCACTCCGGAGATGTTGCGCTCCAAATCTGCGACAACACCACGGCCATTGGCCTCATTATTCTGGCCAGGTCCCTCAAACGCCGCGGAAGACAACCCCGATACAGCAACATCCACAGAGTGGAACTTCGCTCTCTCATGGACCTACTCGCACCGGAGGGCACGTTTGCAGGTGAATGGATACGCTCACATCAGATCACAGCAGACACGCCGGACCCGGCCTACGGGCCAAACCTAGAGGAAGCTGACTCCCTCGCCACACTGGCCCACCAGCTCCTCCCACGGACCAACTACGCCCACCTCATCATTCCCTACTCCTGGGAACTTCGGGATAACCACAACAGACCAGTCACTGGCGCCATCGCCCCCTGGCTTGGTGCAATCTACGGCAAGCGAAACTGGTCCTCCACGCAAGCACACAAACCCGATGCCCGCCGCACAATCCAGCCGTCACGCCTCAACACTGGGGAACTATGCAAGTGGGACCTCCCTGCACTCTCCTTCTATTGGCGTGCCGTATGCTACACCCTCCACACGAATGCACGCAAGCACCGCATTCAAAAACCTGGGACGCCCACTGTCGTACATGCCCAGACTACCTCGACACACAGGAACACCGCTTTGGACTTACGCACCCGCAATGCCCCGGGTCTGCCTCCCTCACACAAGACCTCCTTCTCGCCACCCAAGCCGTCTCCCAAAGCCTGGCTTCCCGACCAAGACATATACCTTCCCGGGCAATGCAACGCCATCACTAGTACCTTCACAGGCCAGACAAGACCCCAATGGCACACACGCAGTCGTAACCCCTCCCCAAACTCGGGCCAATGCATGATCGCGCTCACACCTACACGCTGTGTTCTGGCTCTCCACATGCATCGCCTCCTTGGCCCACCCTGCCAGGCAACTCTTGCTCTCATGGCCACCCACCTTTACTGGGAATCTACCCAATGCCGGAAGCCGGGGGGGGCTACTACCCCGCTGGCTCTACCACACGGCCCTCAGCTGCACACCCCTCTAGCACCCCGAGACGTCTGGTTCGGCCAATGGATGGGCGGCCCCAACGGAGCTACATTCCAAGGCCCGCTTGGAGCTTCCACACACTGCATCATCCCCCGCCCCACCACAAATAACCACTGATGGATCGATGCGACACACCATCCCTTCTCCACCCCCTGGTGGCGCTGACTCTCTGCGGAAATCCAAACCACAACCGCCAGCCACACAACAGCCACATATTGGTTCGTGATTCCCGACGGCTCCCCGGGCCATGCACTAGCCTCTAGCCTCACCACCACATGGCTCCTCATCATACCCGCGGGCCAACTCCTCCTCCGAGCTATCACCGCCGTACACCATACCACCACACCCCAATGGGGCAAGCTCACCACCAGCAACCCAGTCCCCATTCACATTGGCTTCCTCACCACCAGCACCAAAACCCCCCTTCTGACCCTGGCCCAACTACACTGGACCGCGGCTCTCCGCCCCTTGGACGTCGTTCACTGGCTCCATCGCCCCCCACCCCAGATGCCCGCCCACGGACACCAGCAACACCTCCCCCAGGATCCTCACAGCCCCTACCCACTGCGTCCACTGGGCCCAGACCAATATCCCCATGTACGACCAATACGCCCAGGCCTCGTGTACCTACCTCGAAGCTACATATCCCACCATCTACTCGGCTACCACCGGCTGGAAAATGTTTTCCACCATGACGCAATCCACACGTGACTGGGCAGCCTCCCTCACGCACCTACAAGCCCCCCACTTCCACAAACAGTGGTTCTCTGCTCACTGGGCTATCCTCCGCCAACACTGGGGAACCAAATGTACCACCAATATGGAACAAATACGCACCGCCGGGGACCCCCCCCTCCTCACAGAGATTAACAATAACATTAGGCTCAAACGCGTACACCACGACACCGCCCCAACGGGCCATGGTCGCCGCATACGCACCCGCGGTGCCCACCTGCAAGCCAAGACACGTGACAGGCACTCCCGTCGACTCTCCTTGCTGCCACTGGCCACCTCATCACCCCCGGTAAGCGATGCCCCGCCGATCCGGCCCCCGCGACGGCCCCCCGACCCTCAAGGACGACCTCCAGCAGCCTAAGCACATCGTTCTCCTGGAGTCTGCAACAAATAGGTTTTCCAACTAGTTATGTCCGCTAGCTCCAAAAGCAGCTAGTACGCGGCCGAGGCTGAGTGATCTTAACTTTACAGCGTAATATCAATCAATATCAATATCGGTACCTCGAAGTCTCCACGGAGCATTTGTACTCCGCTACACTACTCTACTCGTCTTACATCATATCGCATACTACAGTAATACTCTGTACTACCGGTAGTACTAGTAGCAAAACATCCAGCTAATAATCATGAGGTTGAGGGTTCCAGTCCCGCGACAGCCAACTTTCTTTATAAAACTCTCGATATGGCTTTTCTAGAACTGAAGATTCCAATCACTACGTGGACACCCATGTGTAGCCTTAGGTACAAAACTCGCTGAAATAACTCTTCTAACGAGTTATCGTTGCATTGATATAAATCCAAACTTAAAGAAACCGTGTGAATGCCTTGCGATTCAGGCCCCTAAAGGACGATTGTTGTTGTTGATGAACGGTGCATTATTTATTTTAAATAATGCTAGCGTGTACTAGTACCCCAGTTCTTAAGTGCGAATTAGTTGCACCTACGTGCTTTTGGATCCTATATATTATGTATGTATGGAAAGGTGTTTCTTATAAGTTACCGGTATCTGCATCGATATTAGGCAGGGGTCAACACAGATGGGTCCACTGTGAGAGTTGCAGCTTACAGAAATGCCCCTAATATGAAGCGAACCAGCTGAGGGAGTGTCAAACACCTCCATCTGGCTAATAGCTAGCTGGCCCAATAGCTTACAATAAACAACGAGCATACTATTGTGCTTTGCAACAAAGGCAAAAGTGGGTGTATACGGCGTAAGCATAGGATAAATCAATGCTAACGTTACAAGGGTCGTTGGAAATGTAAGCTTACTCGCCACCAACGTTAGCGATGTTAGCGTACGGTCTCTATGCTACAGTTCTCTCTGGTTTCTACCGTCTTTCAGCCACAACTCACTACTACTTCATGTGTCTCTTTGTTCTGTTGTTTGCTGACAATCGTGCTTCACCAATGTCGACAGTGTCCAAGTACAATGCCCTCTGATTGGTTACTTATATATATTATTTATAGCCAATCACAAGTTGTAATGAGGTCATTGTTCGATTTGTAGTCTCGTGCTTACTAGTACTGGCATCGGCCACTACGTTGCAGGGGAGGGCTCCTGCCCAAGCAACCTTCAGCCTCTGCTGCAAAATATGGTACATTCTATCTACTAGTTACGTAGGATATAGCTATGGTATGCCAGGTTCCGTGCAGAAACAGCAGCAATAAGACCAGACTGATCACTCGAGCTAACGTCGGCTTGTGGAACGTAGGATGGATTTCAGCCTACGCCACAAGCCGACAAAGATTCGCCCAGGGCGAATGGTGGCTTGAAGTAAACCGCACACGATTGCATCGTGGCCACCAGCCTTCAATTGCAACACCTTGTGGCCGAGCTGGCAGGCGTACCATACCCCCAGTGGTTTTCCAACAACAACCCATGCGAATTGTTCAACAAACACTTCAAAGGTTTGTGGTCAATCCAGTTGGATCTATACTTCAGTTCGACCTAACGTTGTACTTGTAGGGATATACACCCAGCGCACAGTTCATGGTTTATGCGCAACGTTCCTTCTGCTGGGCACAATAGCCGAAGAGATATCGACGTACAGAGCCCAACCATTTGAAACGAGCCCATCGACCAGCAAGAAGTTAATTCGGCGCTTTCGGCGTTTGGTAAAGTTTGCGCTGTTAGAAGTTGTCGCCCCCAATCCAGCGTTTGAATCCGAGGTTGTCCCCCCCATTCCTGCCATTGGAAGTGAGCCCGAGAACACGCGGATTCGCAACATTATCCCTCATTTTGCCATTTCAGTGGCAATTGCGTTTGAAGACGAAGCCACCGAAGGTGCCTTGTGGATCGCATTGCAGGAGCGCGGTATTACATATGTACCCGCACGCGATTTGGCCCTCGCCAATGCATACTACCACGGCGACCGGGCGAACAACATACGCCACGAATCTATTTGCGGTGGTCGTCCCCAACTGCCAAATGGTTGGCTTGTGACAACTTCCCCGGGACACTTATCCTGCGAGTGCAACTACTTCTTCAAGATGAAGTACTGCTGCCACTTGCTATTTGCGCTGCAAGTACAGTTCAAAGACGTGCGGGGCATGCCTTTGCCCCCTAAGCAGTTTGTTCGAAATGTAGCCCGACGAAGCGAGACAGCCCCGCGATTCTCTGGCCGTCGCCGAAGCTCTGGGGTAGGAGGAAGAAACGTTCGTAGTAGGCGTAGTGTTGGCCCACCACTAGCCCTGTCCTGACAAGGTAATCACGGTGCATTAGTAGTTAATACTCAATGTATACACTGCTAAATAATTCTCTTGCTCGAGTACGTTTGGTTTTATGATGCAGTGGGGGGGTGAACCACCTGCACCCGTGTCCCACGATTCCTGCTATCTCCGACCGAACCCACAAAGTACTGTTTCAAGGGGTACTACCTCGTACAACCCCCAATGCCCATCAATCAGGTAGCTTTAGTGAAAAGCAGAACTGACTATGAATATAAATAATAGAAATATGTATGTACTAGAAGTTAGACTTGAACTCGGGGCCGTTGGGTTGTTAAACTGACAGCGTGCGTGAAGATGGTGGAGTTGAATTATACCTTGTGTGTTCTGAATTGTACTTTTGTGTGGTTGGGATTAACCTCGTCCCAAGGGAACTTCCATTCGGGGGGTTCACCGCCCTCGTGCCATGACACTCACACGAGTTGTGTCGACTACGACGTATACATTACGGGTTTACATTGCGGGGCGGATTCCAATGAATTGTCGGTCGATGCCTCGTCCCACGTAACGGTTCACGTTTGTC
>NW_009798459.1:30449-31811 GCF_000520075.1 Aphanomyces astaci
TTCACGTTTGTCCACACTGAAAGTCAAATCAATCAATTTGGGATTTCGGGGTTCTGTCAAGTAAACCTTTGATAACGTTATTAGAGCATCTCCAACGGCGTTTTTATTTCTATTTCAATTCGAAGTTACGGATATAGAATAGAAACTCTTGCTCTATCCGGAGGGTTTGTTGCTATTTCACGCGAAAATAGAAATTCTGCGGGACGAAATTTCTAAAAAGTCCGGATAGTGTTAAAATAGCAACCGTAAAAACGAAGTTTGACTTTAACCTATGCTTTAGCAATAGGTTAGAATTTACCGTTGGAGATGCTCTTACATGAATGGTGTCTACCTGACTTATTACGCTTGAGAGGTTATTTTTGGGCATTTCTCTCAAAAATATATTCCTCTCATTTTGCATTTTCCCACTCACAAAGCCATCTGCTCAACCCATATGCTGGATAGTTGAAGTACTACATTCCGATTTTCCGGAAATCCTTAGCATTTTTCCGCTTTCTACAGTAGTCTGTTTTTCACAGTTAGCCTCCTAAACCTACTAAGTAACTTCCAGTTGACTACTGTACTGTTGGTCTATTAATACATATATCAGCAAATACTGTAGAATACGAATGTAACTCCTGGGCCCGTTCCCACGTCAACAATCCTGTATAACTGGATACATTTGCACAGATTGTGAGGATTACTGTGTCTTGTGGAAAAGACCTATTTTCTGTGGAATAGCCCAAATCTACTGTGTGATATACAATTTGGTTGTGACAAATGCTTTCCCTCGAGCTCCACAGTGAGTTGCAGCTTACAGAAGCGCCCCTAATATGAAGCGAACCAGCTGAGGGAGTGTCAAACACCTTCACCTGGCCCAATAGCTGTATAATAAACAACGCATACTATTGTGCTTTGCAACAAAGTCAAAAGTGGGTGTATACGGCATAAGCATAGGATAAATCAATGCTAACGTTAACGTTACAAGGGTCGTTGGAAATGTGTGTATTAATCACAACTTTAATCCACGACTTCAATGACTGATGGAGACTAACTGGTCAAGCGCAAATGCCTCGTCGTCGACGGACGTGTCCCAATTGATTCAGTCGTGCAAGGCTTTACAGTAGTTGTACAAGGAGCCTTAGTGGTGGTGAAAGGAGCCTTGGTGGTAGTGAAAGGAGCCTTGGTGGTAGTGAAAGGAGCCTTGGTGGTGGTGAAAGGAGCCTTAGTAGTGGTGAAAGGAGCCTTGGTGGTTGTACAAGGAGCCTTAGTAGTTGTGAAAGGAGCCTTGGTTGTGGTACAAGGAGATTTGGTAGTGGTACTGGGCGCATCCGTGGTAGTGGCAGGCGTACTGGTGGTGGTGCTTGGTGCGTCTGTGGTAGT